>NC_062529.1:20117703-20165203 GCF_022655615.1 Tachysurus fulvidraco
TTTTTTGTAGCAACCGCATACACCAAAACGTGTTCCATTTCAATTACCCCGGAAATGAGGTCAAATATATTTGCATTTTGGGCGGGAGTAGAAAGATCGGATCGATTTCCGATTCGTCGAGACGCATTTATGTGGCCTAATGTAAATGGAACAGTTTTAACCAATCAGATAGCTATCGGATCAGATATATATATATATATATATGTGCATATATTTGCATATAAATATATTTGCATATAAATATATTTGCATTTTGGGCGGGAGTAGAAAGATCGGATCGATTTCCGATTCGCCGAGACGCGTTTATGTGGCCTAATGTAAATGTAACAGTTTTAACCAATCATAGCTATCGGATCAGAGAAAACACATGAAGTGACCAGGTGTAAAAAGGCCCCTTGATTAAGAGACCATGAAGAGTTCAACACGGTGGTTGTTTGCTAGCTCCATACTTCAAAGAGAATTGTAGAAAAAGACTGTGGAGGTTTTTACTAGCAGTGCTGTGGGTATTACAGAATTCCTAACTTCAGACGGAATCCTTGAACTTTGCAAAAAATCTACAATTACCCAACTCTAAATCATTAATCTCCACATTCGTGATGATTAATTCAGCCCGGTGTCTAACGCCGTGTCTGCATGCCTATGCCTCTCCGGATTACATAATATTGGACAAACAGCCCGATAATTAAATTCCTGGTATTCTTCTTGACTCCTGGATATTTTAGTTGTTGTTTCATGTGTAGTTGAGGCATGTTACAGCAGATCTGTTGCTCTGCATCAAAACTGGTTTGGGTGAAGCTTATAAAAACATGTTCTCACATAAAGACACTTGCGTTCTTTATTCTTGCTATCTTAGACGTAAATCCTAAAAATTTAATTACACAGAAAGTCTCCGAATTCTCAGATCTGATGTTCTAGAAATAAATTGGCTACAAAAAATGTAGCGTTTCAAGCTGGTCTGAAAAGGTGGCGCAGGAAAACATTTTGCAGAGAACAGCCTGAGCAATCTGTATGTCAAACTGATTCTATTTCCCTCAGATGAAAACAAGCATAACAAACGGATTAAAGCATAACAAGATGGTTGTCATGCATGCAGCAATGCAGAACTCAAAGCTTTCTTGGCAGTTGTGAATTAATACGTGTGGTGTAGGCACCTCGAATGCCTAGTGTTGCTTCATAAATCAGTATTTCTGGTTATTCCTGGTCTGAGATTTCCACACGACTATGTCAGTAGCTGCTGACTAATTTTTCTCTTGTTGCATTCGCTTCCAGAAAGAAAGCTCATCTTGTGGTGTTTTTCGAGAACCTGAACTTTGTTTTGTTTGTAGGTTCGTCAAGACGAAGACGAGCAAGTGAAGCAGCTGTCTCAGCTCCGGGACTGTCTCAGGAGTCAGCTACAAGTGGAGGTTAAAGAGGTAACTACAATTCCCAGCATGACTCTGGTACAGAGCAAGTCACTGGGCAGGTCTTGACGTCATGATTGATGGCTTTAGGTTCCGATCGTCAGCTTCAGGATCCCATTATCTTGCTTTCCTGATTTTTTACATGTGTATCTGAGGCCATACTCTTCATGTACACCTGCCTGAGTAACTCGAAGATGATGATGATGATGATGATGATGATGATGATGTCTTTTTTCTTTTCAGGATTATCTAAACAGGAAGAACTCCGGTCACGGCTACAGCATCCACCAGCCACAAGGCAACAAGAAATACGGCACAGAGAAATCAGGCTTCCTGCTGAAGAAGAGTGACGGGTTAGTTACAGTCATAAAGACTGTCTCCCAATTTGAAACAGCTCTGATTGACTAATCACTCATAAAGTCTCATTAGTCCGAGTGACTAATCACTATTAAACTCTGCATTGAATTTGGTGCTCAGCGAAATGGTCTCTATTGGGAGTGCAGTAACGTCACCTATTCTTATCATTCAGCTTTCATTTAGTCAGTGTAGATGAATCAATCTCTCAGCTGACACCCATCCCATACCCATCCCATACTGATCAGAAGCTCATGAGTTCAAATCCCAGGTCCACCAAGTGTCCACCGCTGGCCCTTGACAAGGCCCTTAACAATCAGTTGAATAAAAATGCACTAAAAATGACAGGATGGAGAGTGATGTTTTTAACATGCAGGTGAGTTTCATGTAGTAACAGTAATGTGCTTTGTACAAAATGACAAACAAATGGGATTTGCCTCCTACCCGGAGTTTAAATTCCTGCCTCATGTCCAGTGTTCCCAAGAGTCCACAATGACCAGGATAAAGAGCTTACAGAGCACAAATGATTTACTAATGATGTGCGTTTTCTTATCTATGTATGTATGTACTTCATCTGGTGATACAAAAGAGAAAAGAAGACAAACGGACGAATGAGACTATTTTTAAAACACAGAATTTATGAACTAGAAACTCCAGTGTTGCTTATTGTTGTCTTTGTGTTGCTTGTTGTCTCTGGCACTTCCATATTGAATGAATGATTTTATGTGTAAATCAGTTTGAGTAACTGGATATAAGATCAGTTTCTGCTCTGTGAACATGCTGTCTGGTCAGTAAACCAGATGCGCCCGTGTGTATGTGTATTGGGAAATCACTAGAATGTTCTTTCTCAAACACACTTCATTTGTCTGGATTTTTGGTTGTTGTATTTTTCTAAAGCCAAACATTGACGTTAAAATGATGGTGTTTGTTGGTTCAGTCAATTACCCCAGGAAGGCCGAGGCTTCATATGGAAGTGCAGTTTGTGTGCGTCTGTGTGTGAGTGAGAGAGAGAGAGAGAGAGAGTTTGTACATGTACTTGTATGATTCAGCTGTTCTTCATTAACTCTGGTTTGACCTCTGACTGAGTGTAGGCTCAAACGTTTATATCCAAATCCACTGCAAGATTACACATGCAGATAGCACACACACACACACACACACACGCACATAAGCAGATACTAGCATCAGCGTACTAACATCTACAGTGTAGCACAATCAAACTGCAAGATGAATCTGTTGATTCAGCTGAAACGAACAAAACATAAACAACACAAAAAACCCCAGAGTTTCCATCTGACAGCTCCAGGGTCACCGATTTGATCGGGGTCTTGACCTCACGTATTACCCTTGTGTTCCTGTGGGTTTCTTCTGGGTCTCTGGATTCCTTTACAACCCAAACAACAGGCTGGAAAGTGTTTTGTCAACACTAAATTGCCCCAAGGTGTGAGGGAGTGTGTGAATGTGTGTGCACGGTGCCCAGTGATGGACCAAATGTTCTGTAGTTCACACCCATTGTTTCTACAATAGGAGATATATTTATGCTCAGTGACCATTTTAATACGAACACCTGCACACCTTTTTCAGGATTAACTCAAATAACCAGTCATTATGTCTGTGTTGAGCTGAAAAGAAGATGCAACATGTAGATTTTATTCTAAGTGTTTGACATACAACTGTTATGAGACTACATGAGGTTCTACTCCTGTCAGACAAAAACAAATCTGAGGCTAAAATGAGCAGAAGGTCACTGAAACTGAAGACCAGGCAACATCTTCCAGTCCTCACTTATCCATTTGGTGTTACTGTTCATTAACATAAGAGTATAAAGGAAGCAGTTCCATTTTCAGGGGGTTTATAAGACGCCTTTAAGACGAACGTCTTGTTTGTGTTAAGCAGTTGGAAGGTAGGAAATGTGGGTTGAAGGCTTCCTTTAACTTCCTCCCATGAAAATCCAGTCCAGATGTGGAGAAAGAATAAACAGTGACTCATCAGGACATATCTTCTTTTCAGAAATATCTTCATATTTCTTTTCAGAACATGGTTACTGCTTTTTTATTTTATATATATATATATACTTTTTTTTTTTAATCCCGCTTTTGATGATGGTGGATGGCAGTCGTTAGGTCGTAAGAGACGGCAGCTTTCTGGCCTGAGATCTGAGGTCTGATGTGAAACGCTGTGAAATGCTGAGCTGTGTAAGAAGTCTGTGTGAGGTCACTTTTCCACCATATCTTTGCGTTTTTATGTCTCAGAATCAGGAAGGTGTGGCAGAAGAGGAAATGTGGAGTCAAATATGGCTGTCTGACCATCTCTCACAGCACGGTGAGGTTCCAGCATCTTGCAAACACACACGCACACACACACACACGTGCACACACACACTGTAAAATCCAGTATGTTGTACCTTATAAACTGCATTAAGGTTGTATTTGCTCTGTGTGTCTCAGATTAACAGACCTCCAGCCAAACTCAACCTCCTCACGTGTCAGGTTCGGCCCAACCCTGAGGAGAAGAGGACCTTTGACCTTGTGACTCGTATGAACACCACTTGACTATTTCAAACCTTTTTTTTACTCTTTTTTTGGCATTCCGTATCAGTTATTTCAATTAGAATATGTGAAGAAAATAAGTCACTTGTTGGCATTTGTCATGTACCACTCAATAAAGCACCGCTATGGAGTGGTACATGACAAATGCATTCTCTGTGGAAAAAGGACTTAGTTCAGATGCCAACATGAAATGGGAAAAATGTTTCTAATTAATTTCTAGAAATAAAATGAAAAATTGAAATAAAAAATGTGCTTGATTTCAGAGTAGCCCATGACTGAGTAGCAGCACAGTAGAGAGCTTTTTACTAAGGTGCAGTTCTGTGTAGGAGTGTGTGTGTCTATACAGTATATAGAAGAGATGGGGGGTGTGTGTGTGTGTGTGTGTGTGTGTGTGTGTGTGTGTGTGTGTGTGTGTGTGTGTGTGTGTGTGTGTGTGTGTGTGTGTGTGTGTGTGTGTGTGTGTGTGTGTGTGTGTATATAGTGTCTCAGTATATAGAAGAGATGGGGTGTGTGTGTGTGCACATGCGGGTGTGCGTGGTAATGAAAAGCAGTTGCTGCAAGGGGCTTGTCCTGGCTTGTTATTTCTTCCTACATTCCCTCAGCCTTTATTTGTTTTCCCCATTGCTTCCTTGATATGCTCAGTGTGTTCACACCCATCTCTTTCTCTCTCTCTTTTCTCTCTCTCTCTCTCTCTCTCTCTCTCTCTCTCTCTCTCACTCTCTCTTTCTTCCTCACAGATAATCGCACGTATCATTTCCAAGCAGAGGATGAGCAAGAATGTATGATGTAAGGATTGTGTTAGAACCTACCCCACGCACACACACACACAGACACACACACACAGACACACACACACAGACACACACACACAGACACACACACACAGACACACACACACAGACACACACACACAGACACACACACACAGACACACACAAATATTTCCAGCTCTAGAGTTTGTCTTAGTCCTGATGACATTCTACTATTTTTTGTGTGGTTCACTATCATGTTAGTCCCTTGATCCTGAGACACTAATGACTAAATGTTATGTACTGAATTTATGAACATAAATTCTCTCTCTTAACATTTAAAGACATCTGGCTGGTCTCATCTCCTCTCTCTCTCTTTCTGTCCGTCTCTTTGTCTCTCTCGCTCTATCTCTGTCTCTCTCTCTCTCTCTCTCTCTCTCTCTCTTTGTATCTCTCTCTCTTTGTCTCTCTCTTTTCTGTCCGTCTCTCTCGCTCTTTGTCTCTCTCTTTTCTGTCCGTCTCTCTCTCTCTCTCTCTCTCTCTCTCTCTCTCTCTCTCTCTCTGTCTGTCTGTCTGTAGCTGGGTGTCTGTACTACAGAACAGTAAAGAGGCGGCTCTGAACACAGCTCTGGGAGGAGATCAGCTTCAGTACCCGGGCAGCGGGCTACAGGATCTGGCGCGTTCTGTAATTTCAGGCCTGAGAAATCTGCCAGGCAACGATTCCTGCTGTGACTGCGGCGCTCCGGGTATGACTCACATCTACGCTGCTAAAAAAAAAAAAAGAATAATTTCTCAGTTGTTTACGCTTGTTTGTTTGATTCCCCCTGTAGCACATCAACCCTGAGCCCATACAAACAGTTAAACATGTAAACAAACAAATCGCACTTGCCACGTCACTGACTCTGTTAAAAAATATTTACTTAATATATCAGATCCAAAAGGGTTTATAGCGCATGTACATCTGCTTATATGAGGCAGTTTTATTGGAATAGCAACTAATTAAACCATGAGTAGTTTTCCATGTACACTCAGCACAATTAGCCCAGCAGCTTAATAATACAACGGAGATGAAGAATTCTGCAAATGAAGCTTTCACTTGTATTAATCACCTGTAATAAATGCTGCTTTGCATATTTGAATTCTTTTGTCACTCTTGGGCCTTTGACAAACTGCCGGCTTGTGCACACATGCATACTATACATAATAAGACGTTACGCAACTCGAGACTCTTTACGCAGCACAAACTCTTTATACAACACCCGCTATGTCAACTGACTCCTTAACACAGCACACATATATTTATTACATATTTATCTGTATTGTGGGATTTGAACCTGCTCTCTAGATGTTTTTGGCTCAGTTCAGTCTCTAAATGTCTGTGTGTCTCTTTGTGTTACTCACTCACTCATCTTGTGTCACCTGCAGAACCCACGTGGCTCTCCTCTAACCTGGGCATCCTCACCTGTATCGAATGCTCAGGAATCCACCGGAAGCTCGGTGTTCACTACTCACGCATACAGTCGCTCACTCTCGACATGCTGAGCACATCTGAGCTACTGGTAAAAAAAAAAAACACACACTGTTGAATTCTCCATTCTAATTGGTCAGAAGGTGTTGATTAGTTTTCTATAACCGCAGCTCCTACAGGCGTTTTGGCCTCACACTAAATTACAGGTTACATCCATGCACTTGTAATTATGTTGGTTTTGTAGAAGCCAACATTCTGTTATGCTACTGGAGTTACTTTGCTTAGCCAACTTTTTATTTATTAATGGCTACTCCTCCTAGCACCAAATTCACCAAATTCTGATATGTCGTAGGCCCTGGTCTGATGTTTGTCTGATGCTCCCATTATAAAATTTGGAGGTTTATAACTCGGCAAGCTTTCGAACTATCTACACCAAACTCAGCCATGTTCTTTAGGGTGATACTCTGAACAAAGTTTTAAATTGGTGTACCGACTGGCCTTTCGGTTGTCCCGTAGCCTCGCCCCCAATATATGCAAAATCTTTTTCCGACACGGACATGTGACGTATCAAAACACTCAGAACAATGAGGGGAACTTCTTCACGGGTATTCTGGTCACGTCATTTGAAAATAAAAAATTAGCACAACATGGGCATGTGTTGTATCAAAACACTCAACACAATGAGGAGCACTGCCTCAGGTGTATTCTGGTCACGTCACGTGAAAAAAAATAATTAGCGCAACATGGAAATGTGACCCATCAATACACTCAGCCCAATGTGGGGAACCTCCTCAAGAGTATTTGGATGACATCACATGCTCGTCTCCAATTACCTCTAAATGTTTTGGCACCCTAGCTTTCTTTCCACTTGCCCTTAAAAAAAAAAGTAACACTGACCCTTATGTCCATTCGCCTCCAAAAACACCGGCCTTTGCAAATAGTTTGTCAAAGCCGACATCAAAGTTAGTCGCGACGAACTTTACAAATCTAGTTTTATTTTTCGTTTCTATGGTAACAGCGTAGCCAGTGTTGAGGTTTTCTGTGAGGGCAAAGTTTATGTAAGGAGTCTTCAGTGTCAGCAGTTGTTAAGGGTTTTTACGGAGAGATTTTCTATTTAGAATAATTACGTTATTAAATGTAACTAATAAATACATAACGTGAACTCCCTCAGCACTGTGTATACTCTTTAGCTCTTATGTGTATAAAATCCTGCATTACTGTCCAAAACACTATCCCAATTGGCTGACGTTTGGTTGTACACGAACACCACCCTCCTCCACAGATCAGTCAGTAGGTTATAAATTTAATAATATACGCGTTTTTTGAGCTGTGTGGCCAGACCTGGATCAGTTGTCAGTCTTAAATCCGAATTTGAGGTCCGAGTTTGCGTCACGACGGCCTGCTTTTTTTTTTTTCATCCCACAGCTCGCAGTGAGCATCGGTAACAACAGGTTTAACGACGTCATGGAGGCCAACCTTCGCGATGACTCACTGAAACCCTTACCGCAGAGTGACATGTGAGTTTCACAACACACACCACACTGTACAGTGTGTTTGACTGCTAATCGTGAGGCTCTGGACCCTTTCCAGTCGGTCAGTCAGTGAATTCTGAAAGGTCTTTTTGTGTCTCTTGCGTAGAAACACATGATCACGGCCACAAACTGAACACAGCCAAATTTACTTTGTGGCTGTTCAGTAGCGTAAATCACTGGTCAAGTGGTCCAAGCCTTTATTTGGACTAAAGTGCCCTCCAGAATTATTGGCACCTTTTAATGAATATAATCAAAGGTCAATATATAGAGATTAGATGGATGGATGGATAAAATTTTGTTATTCTATAGTTCAGGTACATAGCAACTAAATGTGGTTTATCATCTACCAGAAGTAGAGACAAATGTGTAAAGGAACAAGTGCAGATAAATTTCAGTGTGTGTAGAACAATAAATAAAGTTATGGCAGGTCGTATGTGCACAAGTGTAGTATGTACAAAAAAAATATAATCTACAGTGTATGTAGAGATAATATACTGTACATGAACACATAGAAACTAGTATAAGCAATGAATTTACAGTTATATACAATTATAATGTATGCATGTTTTACCATCTTTAATATCTTGTAACAAAACCTGTGACAAACGGTTGTCACATTGTGTTTGTTTGTCTGTTTGTTTGTTTGTTTGTGTGTACATTCGTTAGGAACGCGCGAAAGGAGTACATCACAGCGAAGTACGTAGAGAGGCGGTACGTGTTGCCTAAAGAGCACTCGGATCCCCTGCGAGTGTACGACGCCGTGAAGACCAGAGATCTGACGTCCCTCCTGCAGCTGTACGCCGAAGGAGAAGACCTGTCCAAACCTACAGCTGTACCTGATCATGAGGTCTCACATACATGCACATGAACATCTGGCAGAGGAAAGAGCTGTCTGCCTTTTACCACATACAGTACAGTACATGAGCCAACCGATTCCTTTCATCGAATAAAGACTAAAGGAATCCAACAAAGGATAAACAAATAAGTCCTTTACAACCACATTGACCCTGAACAGGACAAATGGATGAATAAGTGTACAGTAGACTTTTGAGTGAAGCTGGTGCCAAAGGACCATTAGTCATCGTGTCCTTTCTTTATCCCTCCAGCTTTGAATCTAACCCCTGCTCACTTGTGTTACAACCACAGAAAAGAATTAGATCTCAGTGGGTTGAGCCATGTTTCCTGTTTAAGCGTGTACTGGCTTTAAATAGTGCAATATGATAGAATATTTATTATTTTCTACACTTATTGCAGCGATGTATTGTAGTTTCATATGTAACAGTGTAGCTTAAACAAGCATTTGATTGATTTATTTATTTCTTACACTAAGCAGCATTAAATATAATGTCCTGAATCTGTTTTTAGTTTAAAAAGAAGAAAATTCTAATCTGTAATCCTATGTGTTTTAATTCACTCTGCAATCAAAACTCCATTCTTAGATCTTCTGTGTCGAGTCAGTGGACTGTCATTTATTTCTATAGAGTTTAAATGATTTAAAATTCATCTCCAATGGGAACGTGGTGGTTTGAGGAGGTTTAACATGTGGTTAAGGTTTCAAACCTTTCTTTAAACGTCTCTTTTACCGAAGTCATTCATTATAGCCAGACGTCACGATGCTGTAACTTTCCTTCCTGTTATGATCTTTCTCTCTTTGTTTCGTGTAATTCCATGTTTCCTCTTCTTCTTTCATCTGTAACCGGATCCACTTTGCCCCAAATAGATGAGATAAGATGAGACACGATTTCTGGATGGGGATTTAACTCTATTATTGTGACTCCTCGGCTCTTGAGTTCTGAGGATATGATTTAAATAGCAGGATTTCCCAGAGATAATCTATATCTGTTGACTTTCCTAATCTCTGTTTTTCTTTTTTCTTTTTTATCTGTATACCGGTCTCATTCTCTGCTTCATTTTGTTTTTGTGTTTTTCTCAGGATTTGAAAGAGACTGCTCTTCATGTGGCTGTGCGTTTGGCTGAGAAGAGCTCTCTGGCACTGGTCGATTTTCTTACTCAGAACTGGTCAGTGTGAGAGACAGAGTGAGAAACAGTTTGTGTGTTTGTGTGTGTGTGGGTCTGTGTGTGTGGGACTGTGTGTGTGGAGTGCTGGTTAGTCTGAGTGTATACATCTGGCTCTTGTGAAACTGGTTGTTAAGCTGAAATGTTACTTTTTAAACCTTAAAGTAAGTAAGTGTGTGTGTGTGTGTGTGTGTGTGTGTGTGTGTTCTTTGCAGTGGCTGTCTGGAGAAGAGGACAGTGGAAGGAAACACAGCTCTTCATTACTGTGCGATCTACAATAAACCAGAATGTCTGAAACTGCTTCTTAAAGGAAAGGCTACTTTACACACAGGTACATCATCATCATCATCATCACCAAAATGAAGTGTATATGTATATGTATATTAGTGTATATGCTTGAAACAGCCAGTAAAAAAACTTTTCAAGTTTTAGAAGAAGCCTTTATTTTGTCACATATACATTGCAGCACAGTGAAATTTTTTCTTCACATATCCCAACTTTGGGATCAGAGCTCAGGGTCAGACATGATACAGCACCAGCACTCAAGGGCCCAGCAGTAGTAGCTTGGTTTAAACCCTGATCCTCCGATCACCAACCCAGAGCCATAACCACTTGAACCACCACTGCCTCACAGGTTTAGATGAAGAGCTCAGGTACTCTGGAGGATGTGCTAAAACTGAGTGATCTAGCATAACTTAATGCTACTATGGTACGATGTGAGACATAGTTTTTGTTTGTTTTTGACATGCTGTGAAGCCCTTAAATTAGCAGCCAGTTACCACCAGAAATCAATTCATTAGTTTAGTAAAAGGAACTAAAAACGTTTTCTAAAAGTCTTTCAATTTGGTTACAAAAAATATCCCAAACGTTAAATTTCTCATGGAGCATTAATAAGTCTAGACTGACAGAAGAGACATTTATTAAAAAAAATAGGATATGGATATGAAATTCCTCTTGACGACTCAGGAAATATGGGCAAAATATGATCTCTGGTCTGATGAGTCCAAAATTGAACCTTCTGACTTTGGTACAAAGTGCTACATTCGGTGGAAACAATACCGTAGAGATCAACCTGAGAATTCCCATTCCCATTGTGAAGCATGGTGGTGGTAGCATCATCATCTTGGGGACGCCTTGTAGCCAAAGGGACTAGAAAACTGAAGATGAAGAGATATTTCTTTTGTATCAATATGAAAATACTAATGGTTTTAATGGGAATGTGTAAAGTTGCTTTGATTTGATCCTAACCCCTCCCCTATTTACAGTTAGATGCCGATAATCATGCAGATACCAAAAGCATACAATGCTGTGGTTCATACTCTCTCTGTTTTTCAGTAAACGCTGCTGGAGAGACCGCGCTGGACATCGCCAAGAGACTGCAGCACACACTGTGTGTCGAACTGGTAGGTTTGATCTCAATACACACACACCGCCTACAGGAAACACACACCAATCTCAGAAACCTACTCACTGATATGTGGTGTATGTTAGAGATGTGTTGGGTGTGTGGTGAACTCAGAAATTGTGCTGACCTGTTAGTTCCTCAGGGGCTCTTGGTTGCTTAATTCCACGCGACTACAAACCGTTGTAGTAAGGACATTATTTACATTGACATTATTTCCGGTTCAGTGTCACCCAAATGAGGACGAGGTTCTCTTCTGAGTCTGGTTCCTCTCAAGGTTTCTTCCTCATATCATCTCAGGGAAATTCCTCACCACCGTCACCTCAGGCTTGACCATTAGAATAGATGTTAGAGATAAATACTAACTTCATTTTAAACTTTAAAATATTTATTCTGCTTCTATACTTCTGTAAATCTGCTTTGAGACAATGTCAATTGTTAAAAGCGTTAAACAAATAAACTGAATCGAATTGAAGTAGATGTACCTGAACAGAAATAATGTGAGACAATGAAGATACAAATAGGAAACTTGTCACAGGCGACTGGTTAAGTCTACAGGTTTGTTTATCAAAATAGACATACAAGCATTTTTTTTTTTACCTTTAATGTAAACATGGAAATATGAATAATTGTATATAAAGACTGTATTCGTTAGAGTTTATTCTTAGTAACTGCCTGGTCAGCGTCATGTGAGGCGTAAATTAGTTTGTTTAGATTTGTGAAAATATTGCAGGATCATGCAAACTATAATAATAACTGTAAGGGTTCACATACATCACCTGTGAACTAGAATGATGTAGTTGAGGCTGAGGAACTGTCAGAGCCAGAATTCACACACACACACACACACACACACACACACACACACACACTATGCTGATAATATTTTCTACCTCGGGTTTTGTTCTGGCATTTCAGTATATTATATTATGATCTAGTTCTCACCCACCATGTATATAAATACAGACAGAGACAGCAGTATAGGGTTACACCCAACTGTATACATGTGTCCTTATGGAATTGAAGGAGATTGTAATCTGATACAGATATCTCAGAGTGAGCGCTCATGAATCGAAATCTCTTCAGATGTTTTCATGTCTCTTCAGATCAAATCAAAGCTTCATTTTCAGCACAATGTCTGTATGTATCAGAGGCCACCTGCTACTCTGTAAACACAAGCTGGCGCTTCACTACTGCGCTGCATGTTGACTCAGTGTCGTAACATGCACATAGTGTGCTTTCACTGCTCGGTCAGGATGTGTGTAACACTGACTGTGTGAGAGTGGATGTAGTGTGTGTTTGGATTGCAGCTGTCCCAAAATGCCATGCTCTGATAATTTGTACTCATTCATGATGTTAAACTGTGTTAAAATTACAATTGTGGTTTCAAATAGTCTGCCTCTCTTTGTGTGTACCCAGCTGGAGCTGGCCCACAGTGGGAAATTTAACTCCCAGATCCATGTGGAGTACACGTGGGAGATGCCTCAGGAGTTCCTATACGACAGTGAAGACGATCTGGATGACAAGGTGTGTGAACATCACTATCTTCATTTATACATCTGTATTTATCACTTACTCAGCACTGCAGAATGACAACACAAGCGTCTCACACTGCCTACACATCATCTCAACTTCCCTCACAACAAGGAAGTTTCATGCTTATATGCTGTACAAGAATCTCCTTCACACACACACTGTATACAGTCCAGTTCATTTTAGTGTGTGGTGAGATATAGTTCAGTCCTGGCTGAATATGCTGACCTATTATCCTCTCAGGGAGTTTTTCTTGCCACCGCCGCCGCCTCAGTCTGGATCATTAGGATAGATGTTAGAAATAAATAATAAATCTGATTCTGCTTTTTATGCTTCTGTAAAGCTGCTTTAAGACAATTTTCTCTTGTTAAACGTGCTAAGCAAATACACTGAACTGAAAATACACTTAACACGCTCAATCGAGATGCTGAAGCGATTATATACAGATCTCTGAATCGTCTCTGACTGAAATGCAAGAAATAATCCTCAGAGAAGGAATCATCGATGAATCCGAATCAATTTCCTTTGAGTGATTTATATTGATGAATTATTCCTACTCGTGTCTAGGTTATTTATCTCAAATCATCCTGAATCCATGTGAACACTGACTTCACCTACACGGAGACACACAAATAATATTGTTTAATCAAGGCTAACATGGTATGTGTTTAAGTGTATGAAATTTTAATTAAAATAAAACCTGTTGTCTGCTTATCTGTTTTATTTCTCGTAGGCCAGTCCACCCCGAGCTCTGCGCTCGCCTCTGCCCTCTAATGGCTGCTTTGGGAATTTTCCATGCGACCCTGACAGACCTTACCAGAATGTAGACTTTGTTTGCTGCAACCTAGCGAGCAGCAGCCCCTCCTCAGGAGGCCACACACCTCCTCCACTTCCTGCTAAATCAATTCAGAGAGGTTAGAGCCTCTACACTTCCTTGGGTGTAGGGTGTAGATTCATTTTCTATCACAGGATTTGTATGATGGATGCTCCAAATAAGTTAAGACTAAAGATTAACGATTAAAAAGGTATTATTTAACAAAGTGAAAACACGTACATGTTCGTCAGATGCCAGAATTTTAATTTGACACTCAGGAAGGTCATGAGTTCAAATCCCAGAACATCCCAGCTGACCTTGAGCAAGACACGTCTCACTCAACAGCTCACCGGTATAAACGAGAAAACTTGTACTGTGCTCTGAATCAGATGTACAAAAAATTATGAAAATGTACATTTATGGAAGGGGTCTCCAACATCTCTGCTTTATAACAGTCCATAAATTACAAAAGAGAGCCTGGTTATAGGAACTGCTGTATACAGCTGCTAATACAGAAGTGATAAGAGGAGCTAACTTGTCACATGGATGTTCCACAACATTAAATATAAGGATAAATGTATATATAAAAAGTTAATATGTTAGTATGTTAATAAATACATGAATAAATTCCCTTATTAATACAGTTTGGATTGTTGATGGTATAAGATCTAGATAATTAGAATAAACATCTGGACCAGACAGTGTCCACCTCGTCATGTTTTATTTCTTGCACGATGCAAGTTTCAGATTTATTTACACTTGAAAAAAGTATAAAAACAAAAGCTAAAAATGCTGTTTAGACTACTACAGTTTCTAACACTACTGTTATATTAAGTATGGTTGAGGTGTTTATCTTCCATCTTAACACACACAGTCTATTTCATCCTACTCTAGGTCGTTCTGACCCCCAAATCAGCACCTCCACCCAGGAGTCTCGCGCTGTTTCCCGACTCAGCTCCAGTTCCTGGAGTGGTTCCTATAGAAACAGCCCACCTTCACCCCTGACAGAGGTGGCAGGATCACGGGCTCCTCGCTCGCCTCGCAACGGAGTGCTAAAGAGACAGACGGGGATCTGGGAGAGTCAGAATTCATCAGGGACACAGAGCTCCATTGGACCTGTTGTGTAAGAGCTGCTGATCTCTCTTGCTAACACATGCACACACACACACACACACACACACACACAAATATATATACATTTGCACTGAGAAGTAGTGTTTTCCAACTGAAAAAAATCTAAACAGAAGTAATTAGATGGTCCTGCCTCTGTGGTGTATGTGTGGAGTTCACCATGTTCATGTTCTTCCTGTGCTTTAGGGATTTACTCCTGCAATCCAAAGACTGAAGTTGTTGACTGGGCTGCCACTAAACTCTGCAGAGTTACAGTTCTTTCTCTGTGTGTGTAGGTCAGAGAAGACAACATCGTATCGGCGAACTAGTACTGGAAGTGGAAAGTGTGCAGCAGGATCTCCCAGCTCTGGAAGCAGCATGGAGGAGCTCTACTGCAGTCTAACCAATAACAGCACTGCTAACGCTAATGCTGATGCGTCCGCTAATCTGTCAGTGCCCATCATACTGCCACCACCCCGGTCACGCAAGAACGCCATGGTAACAATTTACACCGAATGATTACATAGTACTGCAATCTTAATTCAGAATGTTATACATAATCCATTATACTGTGTGTGTGTGTGTGTGTGTGTGTTTAGCTGAGTTACTCGAGGCCTCGTCAGAGGAAGGTTTGTGCGTTAGTGGACTGTATGAGTGTGGGCTCTGAGCAGTTGGCCTTCTGTAAAAATGATATTATTATAGTGACGGCTTCTGATGATCCCCACTGGTGGGTAAGTAAACACACACACACACACACACACACACACACACACACATAGAGAGAGCAGCTAAACTGTAAAAAAAATTATACAATAGAACACAGTTGAACCAGTTCCTTTTTTCCTTGTACATTTACATTTACGGCATTTAGCAGACACCCTTATCCAGAGTGACTTACAACTGAGCAACTGAGGGTTAAGGGCCTTGCTCAGGGGCCCAGCAGTGGCAACTTGATGGACCTGGGGTTTGAACCCATGACCTTCCGATCAGTAGCCCAACACCTTAACCACTGAGCTACCACATCCCCCTTGTACAGATTAATAGTCATGAACAGAAAATTTCACCAAACACTAAACCTCATCTATAAATGAATCAGGTATAACATGAGTCTTTTTATTAGCTTTGTGAGGCTGAGAGGATTTTTGCTCTGGACTTACCTCACTGTCACAGATGAACACTTCATTAGCAGTGACTCTCAGGCAGAAATCCACAGGCCATATACATAAAGACTCTATGAATGGTCTCAGAGAGCTCCTAAATTAGCTTAAATATTTCTAACTAGGAATCTTATCTTAAGAGTGATTCAGGACCAATCACAGAGCGACTCTGAGAGAGTAGGCGGGGATTAACCCTGTTACTAGGTATGACACATTCTTATGGAGACTGTGATTGGTTGTCTAATAAAAAAAAAAGAAGGATCGCTTTTAAAATCTGGTCTATTAGAGAAACCTTTGTCTTTGTCACTTTGTCTCTGTTAAGATATTTGATTCTATACAGTATCATGTAGTGATGTTTGTGACTGATCATGTTCGAGATGCACAGCTTGTTATAAATGTAAATGTAAACATCTCTGACACAGCCAGAAATGTCATAGAGCAAGATGTTAGTGTATCATCTAAATGTCATCATGGCAGAGAGAGAGAGAGAGAAAAGGACAGAGAGATATGGCTAATCTGTAGCATCTTTTTAACTCACTGTCATTATTAAATATTGTACACAACACATTACATCTCCCTCTTCACCTTTCGGCCATTTTCTCCTCTGATAAAGAAACTCTTAAATCTCTTAAAAGTCCTCCTCACAACTCCTTACACTTTTTGACCTTATGACCTCTTTAAGGGTTAAAATGCTTTATGAGTAACTTTTATCCTAGTAAAGATAAAAGTTACTCATAAAGCATCTCAACCCATAAAAAGTTTTAAGGAAAAATATCTTCATTTTAAGGAAAAAATCAGGAGTCTCGGCTGTATTATACAGTTTTCTCCGTGCCATCAAATAAATCAAACTGTTGTACTTGATGTGTCTTTGGCATCGTTCCATTTGCCTAAGCAGCATTTAATGCAACCACCTACCTATAGACCCTGCTTCTAAATCATTTATTAATAGCTTACACCAGACCACAGGTTACACTCTTCACTGTCGGATCGAAAAACAATGAAGAATAAGGGAAGAAATGAATCGCTTGTGGTTTGTTTTTAAAACAAAATATAGGACTGTGTATGTAATGGATGACATTTAGATCCAGATACTTCATCAACGATTTTTTTTCTGTCTAGTTTATTGTTACCAAACATTACATAATTCTATTCAATTCAATTTATTTGTCTAGTGCTTGTTTTTCACAATTTATATTGTCAATTCCTAATTTTTATAATATAATATAATCTCTAACATCTACCGTAACGATCAAGCCCGAGGTAACGGTGGTGAGGAAAAACTCCATGAAATGATATAAGTAAGGAACCTTGAGAGGAACCAGACTCAGAAGAGAACCTCATCATCATTTGGGTGACTCTGGACAGGAAATAATGTCAATGTAAATAATGTAATTTCTACAACAGTTTATAGTCGAGTGGAATTGTGTAACCAGGAGCTCCTGAGGAACTAACAGAACTAATCAGAGTAATTTCGGAGTTCATTACAGACTTAACTTTAATCCTTCCTGCTAATGATCGCTGTTAAAGACCTGTCCACAAATATAAATATACATGTTATTATTAATTCATATTAAATAATAAATAAAAGGAATAGATAATTATTTAAATTTTTTATTCTGAATTGTTTGCTTCTTTTAAAGTGTCTTAGTCACTGAACATCTGATGGCTTCAGCAAGAAGGAACTTGTATGACTCTGAAGCTCGTACTTATAAGTTGCTCAAATGTTCCCTGTGACAGTTGCACCTGAATATAGTTTAATAGAGTCTGGTTCCTCTTGAATGTTTTCCCTCACCACAGTCACCTCTGACTGACTTTCTCTGACTGGAGCAGGGAGGGTTAAGGGCCTTGCTCAAGGGCCCAACAGTGGCAGCTTGGCAGTGCTGGGATTTAAACCCTGAGTAACAACCCACAGCCTTAACCACTTGGGCCATCACCAGTTTTAGATTGTGTCTCATCCCTGTATATGAGGTGTTCCTCTAGGGTTAGGGTTAGTGCACCATGTGCACATTAATATAAACCTGTGTAACCATCACCACCGTCAGAGCAACATCCCATCGTTCATCAATTTCAGTGACCTGTTTGTTTTATAGAAAAAGTTTATTAACATGTTCATTATGTCGTGTCATTTTCAGGTCGGTCATATAGAGGGCAAGCCGTCCAAAAGCGGCTCCTTTCCAGTCAACTACGTCATGAAACTGGGAGAATGATCCTTTTCCGCAAGCTTCCGCCCACGAGAGACGAGCGAACACACCGCTTCCACCTGCTCGACCGTGTCGACGTCAGAACGGCGTGTGCTGCAGTAAAGTGGGTTTCGGGGGGGATTTATATCCTGACGTTGTTCCTCAGACTGTTTAGCACATCAGACGGAGCACTTTAGTGACAATAAATTCCTGTGCGTAGCCGCAGAGACGATTTGTAAACACGTACGGTATGCAAACTCATATAAAGGTTCCAGGAAGTCGTTGGGCTAGAAGGACGGCAGATGACCATCTCAACTCTAAAAGGGAAAACAAATACATGGATTTTCTGACCATTCATTCCCAAGTCCACAGGTTCCATCGTTTAATGGATATTTAACCAGACACTGATGAGTGGCATCCAATCAAACACAAACAACAATGAGTGACTTTCAGTTTAGTGAGTGATACAGAGAAAAGGAAAGACCCAGGCTTGTGTTTCCTGTCTTGTCTTTCTTGCTGAATCAGCATCCTCTCACTTCTCCAATCCGATTTGTTTTTAAAACTCACGCCTCTTCTGCATTCGGCGTGAATTCAAGTGTTCGACGTGTTTACAAGAAGATTTCACGTATGTTTTCTACATACATTACTTATAATGGCTCAAGCTTCAACTACATTGTAATTGATCAAACTGGCTCTTTTATTTGTTTCTTACCACCATGTGAGGAAAAGCTTTTATTGTCGTTTTTATTGTTCTCTTGCCTTTACATTTGTGCAGATAAAACGTTGTAGATTCATGCTAGCTCATTAAATCAGCACCCTCAGTCGTTACCTAGCTAACTTTATTATCTATGGTGATATTTTGATATCAGTTTAACAGTGAACGTATCACAAAAATCACAAGGTCACCATCAGTTCCAGGATCTTCTCCACACACAGATTTAGCTTGTTAGAAAAGCACAATGGGTACAAACACGGTTGTTTGCTAACGTTTACAGTAATTCATTCATTTAAAAGATGCACTTATAGGAGAGAGCAGTCTGTAAATAGTTATAAGAGTTGAGTTGCTTCACGGTTCATCATTTGAAAAGTAATTTATTTTTTAAAAAGCAGGGGAAAAAAGTAAGAAAACTCACAAGGCATGATTATTTTAGAGCACTTCCACACCTGTTTTGTTCATTGAATCAGAGCCAAATTGGTACGTTTGGGTCTTTTTACTAATTGTTTTGTTTTGGTTTGGTTTACATTGCACATAATTACACAGAACAAATCAAACAACTGAAACTACTTGTGTTCTAATTCACAGTAACAGGAAGATTTAAAGGAGAAATGTTTCATCAGCTTAGCGCAGACAACATGAAGTCTGTGCTAAATAAATTATTATATAATTCTATGAAGATGTTTATAACATTTTGTGTCAAATCCAGTGTTTTTTTTTTTTTTGTTTTTTTTTTGTTTTTTGTTCTTTTTTGTTCCTTATTGTAATTAACTAGAACTCTGAGCATTTCTGCAGCTCTACAGCTCTGTCCTTTGGCTCGGTTTACGCCTCAATATCATCATTCACGCTTGATTTCTGTTTGTTCGGCTTCACAAATAACTAAATAACCACGGTAGAAGCTGCTCTGTTCCAGAGCTCTGTTTAAACAGACTAAATAGTGCAGGTTGATGTTCTCCATCACACTAAGAGCTCTGTCTTTGGGAAGTGGGACAGACTGAGGGCCCCACAAGGGAGGATCAGATTCCTGTAACAAAGTGAATGTGAAGTCTAAGAGCAGAGGCTGATATTGAGTTTTCTCAGAGTGCTTGTGGGGAAATCATTCGATTTCTGTGTTTGGTTGGAAATCCTGAACATGGATGGATTTCTATTTGATTTGATATGAAAGAGCAGTATTTTCCACATTAGTGAGTAATCAAGTTGTTGGATGTTTAAAGGCCATGTAGTTCACTGTATTATGTTTAGAAGTTGAAGCTGTATTTGCAGTATTTGTGTGTGTGTGTGTGTGTGTGTGTGTGTGTGTGTGTGTGTGTGTGTGTGTGTGTGTGTGTGTGTGTGTGTGTGTGTGTGTGTGTGTGTGTGTGTGTGTGTTTTATAGACCCAGCCCTCCAGCTTCAGTACTGCATTTTATCCGAGCAGCTTTTAGAGATCCCTCTGCATTATTAATAAAAGGACAGAGGGGAGTACAGACTGGTGAACTCCTGCATGCCACTTACACTTATTCATGTCTATGAAGCAATTGCATTCAGTTCAACTCCCCCCTTTTTTTTTTTTTTTTTTTTTTTTTTTTAAAAAAATAAAAAGAAAAAGAAACTTGTTCCTTGAAATGCATTTTTTTTTAATGTACACGAATGATATGTAATATTAGCCTTAATAAATGCCCATCCTTTTTATGATTCTTTATGGTCTTGTTCATAAAGTTCTTTTAACTAAAGTCTGTTCAGGGATTTATTTCTTTATATATGTAAACAAACAGGCAAATAAATGCATGCTGTATATACAGAATGGGAGAAATATGTGGCCCTGTAAAATTAGTGAAAGTTCAGTGTCACATTGTCAACTACTTAAAAAAGGCAAAAAGTTTTAGAAAGCTGACAGAAAATACCATCTCAGACACAGATCTGCAGACCTGTACTTTATTCCTCGAGAATAAAGCATGATGGGGAAGCAAGAGTCGTTATTTAATGCGGATGCATGCTGTGTTTATCCAATCCCAGTTGATGACGTCACAAAATGTAAATAAGGAAACTCTAATCCAGGGATTATGTGCAGTGTGAAACATCAGATAAGACCCAGGTTTCAAGTGTTAAAAAAAACTTCCTTTAAAAATGATTGTGCGTGGATTCAATGTAAATAAGACATTTTCTATTTGTTAAGAATAACAATCTTAGTGTTGTCCCCTGGCTATAAATCATGTACACCGCTTTAATCCGAGTTAACCCTGTGTGTGTGTCACAAAGCTCTCAGATGAGTGAATTAGTAGTTGCTTTTTATACAGATTATGTGTTTACAGATCCTGTATGTAATCGAGGCCATGTGGATGCAAGCATTTGGGGCTAAGTGAGGATTTTGCATAATTCCAGGTGTTACATCACTATATGGAGGACACACACACACACACACACTGGAGATTTGCTAGAGATCTGCAGTGCAGCGGTTTACATCTGAATAATCCAATAATTCTGTTTGTTTATTGTCAGTGATGCTTTTTGGAAACCACTGAATTTGGAGAGCTGATTTCTATTCTGAAAAAAATAAATCCCACTGTTCTGTTCAGATACGTTCATTGAGGATACATAAGATTGAGTTTTTTTTTAGATGTTCAGTGTTTAGATATTGAGTAGTTTAGTCTGTTTAGTTCACTGGTCCATTCATATTACATTCATGTTTATCCATTTCTAAAATTAAATTAAATTGAATAAATAGGCATTTCTGTCCATACTGACACACCCTCTTCTCACACCATTCTTGTATAATCATACTTTTCTCCATCTTAGAAGCTCAGAACTCAAATCTCATACAGAACAAAATATTAAGTGTGCAAGAGCGAATGTTCTGTCACGGTATAACATTTATATACTGTAGTGCTAATCTCATTTCATGGATTATACATTATACATTTATTTCCAGTCAAACTGCAAAGAACTCAAGATGCCATTTGATAGTTTTGAGCTTATGGCTTTATGATCAAGTCTTCATCAGCAAACATATGAAAACTTCAGCAGGAAGGAATCCGTGTTAGATCTGTGGTGAACTCTGAAATTTCTCTGACCTGTAAGTTCCTCAGGAGCTCTTGGTCACACAATTCCACTTGACTATAAACAGCTGTAGAAACGACATTATTTACATTTACATTATTTTCTGTTCAGTGTCACACAAATGAGGATGAGGTTCTTCGTCTGGTTCCTCTCAGGTTTACTTCCTCATATCATCATCGTCACCTCAGGCTTGCTCATTAGAGATAAATGTTAAGAGATAAATAGTATTTTAATTTTAAACTTGAAATATTTATTATGTTTCTATACTTCTGTAAAGCTGCTTTGAGACAATGTCAGTTGTTAAAAGGGTTATACAAAAAAAATTCAATTGAATCGAATTGAATTTAACTGAATTATTTAAATCTAAGACTAAATCTGGTTTGAGATGTTCAACAAGCAGGTATGGGTTTGATGGTCAGATGTCCACAAATATATGGCCATGGAGTATATCTTTAATAAAAATAAAACATGTAAATTCTAAATTTTTATTGTCAAATTGCACCTAGATAAAATGTTATTACCTCAATAACTCAATAATTCCTAATACCTCTTCATTTGTTTTTATCTCACAAGAACAAAGGGTAAATCCAGTTGTGATCATAATGTGGCCTTGATTGAGTAGAATTTCTTTGCTAGGGTTTTCATGTATTAGTTATTTAATGATACGACACAATACAATACAATTCAAACAATAGAAATATGTCGATCGCTGTGACTTAAAGTGTGACTTTAATGCTAAAAACATTTCAGGATGTGCTTTTAATTAAGAAAAAAAAATCTATTGTTCCTTACTCATCAAACTTACAGTTAGGAACTGAATTAGTTCCTAAAATGATAATACTGAGCTTGCATTTAATTCATCTGTAGCCTCGTTGCACCTAAAAAAAAATCATGGCTTCGCATTTTTTGTTCCCATTTTCATTCATTGTTATCAGATTGTCTGGGATACGCGGGAACAAATGTCATCTTTAAATAGCAGAACACATCTGGAGCACTTCCTCTTCATCACCTGACCTATCAAATTCTGCTGATGATCTGTTTCTGAGCTTAAATCCAGTGTTGTGCCACTGCAAAGGTCAGTCCTTCTAAACAACAGTCACGATTCTCAATCAGCATGAATTAGTTTCATTCTTGTATCTGCTGTCTGTAAGAAGTGTACATATGAACAGAAAAAAACATGGGTTACATATGACCATGAAATATATCTGTTTTTATTAGTTCTTAGAATTATACATAAGCAGCAAGGTCCTACATTGTTGTAATTATATGCAATGTGTTTAGGAATAAAGAAAAGGAATAAAGAAAAGGCCTGAATCTAATTACATATTAAAGCATATAATGTGCTTTAAATACAATCGTTTTTTTAAAGCAGTTTTACAATGCATAAACCTAGACAAAGGTACATTCTTGCAGAAAGCCTGGAAGCAAGAACATAAAGAAGATAAGCCAGATTATGAAAAATTCAGGAAACTGATAGAATTACAGCAAGTTTTGTGACATTAGGATGTTTGATACATTCATGCTGCATTGTGGGCCCACTCACTGAGGTCTTTGGGGAAAAAACTTGTGTTCTCCTTCACAGCAGAACTCAATGGAGGTGCAGTGCAAAAAGACAAGATTCAAAGCTGAGGCTTCGTCTACACGTTAAAACGCTCATATACAGACTAAGTAAGGCATTGGAGGAATAAGTGGCATTACACATGTGTAGATGCAGATACAGACATACATGGGTGGGGAAATATTTGACCCCTTTGCTTAATATATGTGTTAATGTGGGATGTGGTAGCTTAGTGGTAAATGGAAGCTTGTAAGACCTTAACCCTCAATTTCTCAGTTGCATGAAATGAGATAAAATGTAGATCCTCTGGATTATGTTATTTAAATTTGTTAAATAATGCTATCTTTCTGAGAAATTTTGTTCTGTGAATGTCCGTGGGTTTATTTTTGGAAAGTAAAACAAATGTCCTTGAAGAAGTGATATAGTCAGAGATGCACAAATGGACCGGGTGTAGTGGTTTTAACATCCGTACACTGTCATAAAAATAAATATGTTTACCAAATATGTAACATATATTTGTCTTAAAGGTACACTAAATTCACTTTCCTAAGAAGTAACAGTACAAAACATGTACCCCTGTGGGGAGAAACTTAGAGCCAATGTTTTTTTGTAGTATATGTTGTCTAAAAGCTATTTAACAAAATATTGCATTTCCCCACACCACTGTAGCCTCCATCACAGACTATTACTGTAGTCTGAATGTATTGAGCAGCTTGTGGGTCTGAGCTGAGTCGCTTGATTTCATATCTGTGATTGAAGTTTTTTCTGATAGCTGATGAGATATTTGATTTCAGGAATGTTAAGACTGTGTTCTTTTGGTAAGTAGTTGTACATTAGCTAAATGACCAAATGTATGTAGACACCTAAGCTCCGGACCCACATGTGCTTAAACATTAACATTCCAGATTTTGTCCACTTCACTCTTGATAAGCTCCTTTCTCCTGGGAAGGTTTTGCACTAGATGTTTGAAAGTTACTGCGAGGATTTGTTCATTCAGCTACTAGAGAATGTGTGATATTGGGTGATGTTGGGTGATGAGCCGAGGTGAGGAGGCTTGTTAACCCTAAGGGTTTCAGTGGGGTTGATGTCATAGATCTGTACAGGACACCAGTTCTTCCACTCCAAACTCAAAACTCAAATCATGGACCTGACAGGAAGACTGTCCTGCTGGAACAAGTTTGGGCATTTAAAAACATTCAAGACAACTGTATGCTTCCAAAATATGTTGGAACGCCCACATATGTATGTGATGATCAGGTGTCCACAACCTTTTGTCCATACGGTGTACATTACAGAGACGTAGGAGTTTAGTACATATCTTACACATCTATAAACGAAGGAGATTGTCCTGTTACATGAATATAGCTTAGCATTAAGTGGATTTGCATGATTAATATTTTTCAGTGATTGATAGCCCTTTGTGGAGAAATGGACATGTACGTGAAAGTTGACCTTACGTATTTTATAAAGGGCTTTTAAGCACTGAGCACAATGATGTGGAAAAAAGCCTTTATAAATTATACGCACAGCTTTGTAAAGTCCACAATCACAACCAGTGTCAAATAACTAATGTCAGTAAGCAGTATGAAGACATTAAACCAGTCTCACTGTGATAGACCTGTTAATATTTCTGTTATCATTTTGGTGGTTATTTTTTGAATGAAAATAAATATGTGGGTATAATTATTTGAATGCAACCATGATTTAATTTACGTATAGTACATCAAACGTGTCTAAAAACCAGCAAAATGTGAGTAAAACTGATCCAACATGGCGCTGAGCCACAGCACTCAAGCACAACAACCAACCAGAGTGACGTAAGGTCAGCGCTGCAGCAACGCGGGCACGGTACTGCGCATGCGTGAGAGCGCAGATACAAAGAAGGCTGGGTCTAGCGCGAGTTTGAAGCGGAAGGTTCTAGAAATCCTGTCAGGCTGCACTTTTAACGTTTACTAAACGAAAAAAAAAAACTTTTCCGGTATCAAATCCTTGCATCTTAACTGCAGTTGTGCCTACATGCTTCTTATTAAGCGTTGTTTTTTTTTTTAACTAATCAAACGTCACGTTTAGTGTTTGGAAAGCATTTATCTATTTACACAGGCACAAGTGGGTTATTACACAGGAGACTTATATGGAGAAGTAGAGATCATCTCAAAATGCAACGACCACATAAACCCATAAAGGTTATTCTGCTAATTAAACAGTGAAATTAGTATGTTCTGTCTCTGAGATACTGAACCTTCCTGTCCTAACCTGCTCTTACTAACAATAGAAATCCCTGGTGACTTTCTCCTGAGCTTCAAACTGCTGTTTCCTCATGTGTACACAAGGAGACATGCACACAGACAGAAAAAAACGTATAGGATTTCAATAACAAAGAAAGACATTCAGAAGACAGCAAATGTAGTTAGAAATGCAGCATTGGTGCTTAATGCGAGTTCCTATTGACCCTGCTGAACCGGTCAACGTATAAGTACATCCAATCCAAAGGGAACTATCACATCGATTCTGATCTTTTGCACCTGTGTTTTTATCTTATACCTGTACGTTTAAGCCCTAAACGTACTTTTACAGACAAAAGAAGCCATATATATATATAACTGTACATAAGTCCTTGTGTGACTAAATGTTGAACCATCTAGAAGAACAGCAGCCACATGAAAGACTATTAATTGATGTTAGGTTGCAATTCTGGAGGTTCTGTTGGTATTACCATACATTCAGGAGCAAACACAAAGTAGAAGAGCTTTTCGGGAGAAGAGACAGTACGGGAGACTGTGTGTGAGGTGACGAGCTCCTTCCACTGTGTCCAAGCTCTGCACCCAAGAGAAAAGAGCAGCAACCATAACAACCAACACAAATGATGCTAAACGTGACTTGTGGATGAAAGTCTGACGTCAATTCTACACTATTCGAGGCTGTAGGCAAAGTGTTTTTCATAGAAAAAGAGAATTCTGAGTTTTGAGTACTCTAGGTCCATCATCATATAACTTGATTTTCCAAGCAGTTTCACAGCACCTATGAGGCTTTCTCTCTTTTGATAACAAAAATGTATTTAAAAAAAAGACCCACACAACACAAAGACACTGAAGCTTCTCCCACACATACATACATACTGTACATACATTCATACAGATCTTTGAGCAGTAGTGTGGTGTCTCACATTACAGTAGCAGGACTCATGAGCGTTCTCATCCCTGTCCCCAGGAGAGATTCCACTTGAAGAACGAAACCTAAATATTTAGGGTTTTTTTTAAAACAAATTCCCTTAGATGAATCCAGACTAGTGGTCGAGAGTTCTTCGAGTCCAGTTCTTCTCGTCCACTGCTATTTAAGTTTTACGGGCCATGGCAGACACGTCCTGAGACCCAGCATGGATGAGAAGATGATGGTGGGCCGATGCCGTTTGAAGCGCAGCCCCTTCTTTAGTCTCTGCGAGTTTTCGGAAACATAAAGCTCACTCTGTTGAGCTGTGGCTGCTACTCGTGTCACAAGCTCACCATGCTCAGCTGCCTTACGTTCTGAGTGAACGAACACTTCACGCAGTTCTTCCAGGCGGCGCTCCATTTCCTGGATGACACGCCGACGTTCCTCGACCTCCAGCAGGCGCCGTCGAGCTGCCTCAAACTCCATGCTTGAGCTTGGGGTCACCAGTTTGGAGGATGGTGCTGTAGCAGGGGCAGACGGCATCTCAGAACCTGGCTGGGCACGACGGAAGTCACCCATGGAAATGGATCTCCGGGTTGGTGGTAGAACCAGGGCAGATGAGAAGGAGGAAGATGATGGAGCTGTACAGGATACAGTGCCATCAGCACTCTCATCTTCTTGCTGCTGTTTCTTCATTTTGTGTCAGAGATGTTGATTGTTTGTTACCAAAGGTAGCAAAGCCTCTGAGGTTGTTTTTACCTTTGCTGAGAGATGGAGAGAAGAGAGAGGGAGAGGGAGAGATGAGGCGGTGTTAGCAGAGAAACGCTCCATTCATTAATAACAGCAGCAGAGCCGCTTCTCTGCGCTGAATCAGCCTGCTCTCATGCTATTGGATGCAGCTGATGAGGCAACTGCTCCTGATTGGACAGCAGGATTAGCTCTTCCTCCTCCACCCCCTCTCTGTTATCCCCCCAAACCCGATCCATTCTCTTCATCTGTCTTACTTTCCTATCGTAAAATCTCCTACTCCAAAGACTTCCTGGGTTTATTTGCCTTTTCTACGCTCCAAATTTCTTTCTTTCCAAGTGCATCTTTTCTTTGCCCATAGCAACAGATTCATCATATCACCATCAGCATCAGCATCACAGCCCCATATGAATCATCCTCTCTCATTTCTCTGTCATTCTCCTCAGCGTGGGTCAAAAATAGTCGAGTGTGTCCTGGACCACTATCAAACGTAACATTTGGTGATGTGGCTCAACTCGCTTGTTGCTAAGTAACAGACAGTGGCACTGATAAATGATGGAGCAGGTAGCAGAAGCACATTCATTTTAATTTGTGACTCACAATGCATGGAAAATAACCAGCAGGATAACTTCAGAGCTTATATCAGTTTTTGATTCAGTGGCTGCTTTAAAGGTCACAGTGGTAAAGGATGATATTTAGTGACATTACACTGTAACTGGAGTGCTGATATGAAAAGATTTGTACTGGAATAGATTTCAGGATGTATCGATCTTAAAGGGACACTGCTTTCATTTTTAAAAGATAATTAGTGATTAATGCATGTTTTAAAGGCTTATCTTACATTGGCAATACAGTCATTTCTAGATATTTCATTCTAGATTTTTTCATTAACTATTATCCTACCCTTCCTTATTACACTCTCCATCAACACAACCTGTTACAATACCTAAACATAACACAGCACTGCTGAATCCCCAAATCAGATGAGTCAGAAGGCATTGATTAACTTTCCATTACAGCAGCTCTGACAGTATGTTTATATTCTTGCACTCATTGTACTGTTAGCATAAATGTGGTGTGCTGCTAATTCACAGATACTTGCATGGCAGGCACTAGGCATTAAAAGTGATGGTGTTGAATTTATTGCTGTGAGGAGATGTTTAGCTAGCATTCATAAAAGGAGTCTCCAATGTCAAAGTTTTGTAACAGTAAGTGGTAAAGCTGTAACATTATGTTTTCAGAAGTTGGAAAGTCACCGGGACATCAGACTTCTTATTTAACGTAAATAGGTGTGAATTCTGTCCTAAGTTCTAGAGAGAAAAGAGAAATGTTTATGGAGGTAAAAGTAAGATACATTAATTGCAACTTTAAACAGATGAAAAGTATAATGTGTTATACTTTGATTAATCTTGTAGCAATATAATGTTAGATATTTGCTGTGGTATAAAAGAAGTAGAAATCTCTTATAGGGGAAAAAACACTTCTAAGTTGAAAGATAAACAGTCACTCTGCTTGTCCAGGTTGTCGGTCTTGTTTACTATAAGATAGGAAAGAGGAGTAGGTATGAAAACCATCTTTCTTCCTCTACCGGGTTACTCTTCTTATCCAGAGTATCAAAGCTAAAGAACTATCCACAGGCAAACGGAGAAAGCAAACAGATTTTTAAAATAAAATCCATGAATATGTCAGCTTTAATTTATTAGGTTCCAGGATAATGTCTTTATAATGACTGTCTACACCCTGATCACATTTCAGTTAAAAGTAAGACCCACAGAAGCATCTTCCTGTAAATGTAAAGATCAATAGTGTCTAGACACAAAAAGCCTGAGAGCCCCTTTTCAGCTCTGTCAAGTTTATGTGGTTCAAACGCTTCTGACACCCAACACTAATGTTAGCTATGATGATACGGTCGCTGTGTTATTCAACACTTAGGTTTAGTTCGTGAAATCTTCGGCCTTGGCACAGAAAAGCATCCGTTTGGTGATGGGGTGTCAACCCACTGGAGGCACCTTCACAAACAACACACACAAACACAGTTACAAAAAAAATGGTAAATGTAGAGATGCCAATCAGCTTAAAACAGTTGTCTTTGTCAGGAAACCAAACAAGTGTTATTTCATCATAAATCATGAGAGCCAATTAGGTTCCAGTATATAAATGTAGGCATTATGTGCATTTGGGCATTTATAATTAATGTGTTATTAAATATAGGGGATTTTTTTTAAAACGACCAGCAAGACAAAGGCTCTCTGCATTACACCAGTCTTACAGATCCACAGTAAAATACAGTACACTAAAAGCTGGTAAATATGGTCTACCAGTCTGACCAGCTTGGTGTGTATACTGGTAGCTGGTCAGACTGGTAGACCATATTTACCAGCTTTTAGTGCTAGTAGACAGATAACCTTTCTGACTCACTGAGAATAACGCAAACTCATAGACAAGTTGTTTTTACAGGAATAGCCATGCAGTATTACTGTCTCACAGGTTATGGGTTTCATTCTGAACTTGGGTTATTGTCTGTGTGGAATTTCTCAGATTCTCCCTAGGTTTTCTTTTGGTTAATCAGTTTTCTTCCAATGCAAAAACCATGCAAAATGGTGTCCAATCCAGGGTGTAGTCTCCTGTCTTCCTGCCTCCCAGAGTTTCTGGGATAGTCTCCAGATTAACTTAGTCCCTGGCCAGGATAAAGCAGTTACTTAGGGAAATTGAAAATTATATGTTAAAATGCATTAACTAACATAAAGCCCAGAAAACTTCTATGAGAGAAAAGCAAGCTAAGAAAAGAGAGAACACCAGTTAGAATCATTGCATTGGAAATAGCAATACAATTTGACATGTCCTGAAAAAGAAAGAAACCCCCAGAAACAGTCTTAGTCAGTTTAGACTATTAATTAAGAAGTCAGCTGGTAAACATGGGCTACTAGTTTGACCAGCTCGGTTTTTGTATTGGCAGATGCTAACTATGCTAACTATAAAATTCGACACAATATACTATAAAATGCATCATCTTTCTTTTGAATGGACTTATGCTGCAAGTAGAAAAGTTCAGCATTAGTTTAGAGTGAGTGGGTTTATTGCTATTTTGCTCTTAACTTCAGCAGAGTTCACTGCCTCCCAGCCTCCCACATTTACCTTGAATTAGATTGTGATGGTCTGGCACTACACACATCTTCAAACACCCACACACTTGACACTCAGAACCTCAAACACACCTACACACCAGTCAGGATGGATGATGCAGCTCTACCATGTATACGTTCCTCTGTAGCTGTGCTGCCAACAGTGAAGTGAAACTAATCACTAGCAGCAAAAAGGTGTCTCACTCATATGTCTTTTTTGTTGAGGGGAATTTTTTTGTGTGCGATCTGAAAGCTGCTTTGACTGAATAAGTAATGAAGCGTGGTTTTTATGTCTCATATTGTAATTTTTTAATGAATGCTATGGACTAATAAACATGCTGGGATTCATGGTTTAAAAATTGTACGAACCATTATGTGATCATTTGCCTACCATATAACTGTGTAATAATTTCTCTCTTTCTATCTCTGAGACAGTAATGATCCCTGACCAAATCTGCTCTCCAAACCTTCCTGATCCACCCTGATGCTTGAATTGAGATTGGAGTCTCAACACTTTTAGTCTGCTGACTGCTAATGATGATGAACCACACGGACATGCGTGAGATTACTGTTCATCGTACCATTTCACATAGCAGTTGATATGAACAGTTTAGCACTCAAAGGTATCTTTTCATCAGCGGACAGCTGATAACCATAAAGGTAGACATCATGTTAAAAGAGAAACAATTATAATCACCCCCTCTGGTGTCCCCTAGATGAGGATGGGTTCCCTTTGTGAGTCTGGTTCCTCTCAAGGATTCTTCTAATGTTGCCTGAAGGAGTTTCTTCCTCACCACCGTCACCTCTAGCTCGCTCATTATGGATACATTTAAATTTATACCCTGCAATTTTATATTTTCATAAATCTGCATTGTTACAAGGACCATGTTAAAAGCTCTATACATAGCTCCTGAATTGAGTTGAACTACAAATGTCCTTTGTGCATGCCTGGGTGTGAATGGTGCAAGTTTTTACAATCAGAAAAGCATGGGTTCAGTTTTATTTGAACACACCCATGCCGTTTCCCTTCCCCCTGGGTGAAACCCAATTATAACACGAGTGAAGTTTCTTATTTGAGGCATCCTGGGTGTGAAGTATTGACTGAACATCACTGACCTAATGGACGGCAAAAACATTAGCAGAAGACGCCAGTGATTTATAAATTTAAGCAAGAGAGAAAAAAAAACTGTGTTGTGGTAGAGAGTCAAGGCTTGAGTACAAACATGTACATGGTGAAGTGCTAGATTTTATAATGTTTGGAAGAAAACTGCATTTAAACGTTTCATTCTGTCTGCAGCGCAGGAGCAGAGCTGATATCTGGTTGCAAAATAAAATGATTTGGCAGTAAAAATCTCTAACAGCTTGATCAAAAAAGACTAAGTATGTGAGGGAGTCACTTAGCTAACAAGGTTTTAGAAATTGTTAGGCAGACTGACTCCAGGTTTGATAAAATTTACTTTTACAGCATTTGGCAGATGCCTGAATCCAGAACTGCTTTCAGAAGTCTCTATTGATGAATACATTGATTCTGGTTTACAGACAAGACACAGACTAAGAAATAACATCACTCTATATCAAAATCTTTTTGGATTAAATACAGCAAGAATGCATATTGACAAGTTATTATATTGAAAAAAAGATTTTTTTAAAGTGTTTAAGTACCTCAGGAAGAGGTAGGTCTTGTGACTCAGTTGTTTAGACATCTAGAGAAAGTTCATTCAACACACCAACACTGTGCCAGACTCTTGATGAAGTCTTCCTTGTACCCTGAAAGATGGTTTTTCCAATCGAGCAGTGCTGGAGAATGTGGTGGATCGGGGGGGCAAGTAAAGGACGTGATAAATTATTTGATGTAAGGCAGTGCTGGTCTGTTTTTTTGGCTTTCAGTTTCAGTTAAGCTTCGGTGTCATAAATCTGATCCAGGCAGCTACAGGAAGCTAGTGAAGGGAATGGATCAATGGTGGTCATGTTGGAGAACTCAGGAAGGCTGAAAACACGTCGCAAAACTGCATTATTGATCAGGTGAAGAGGTGGAAAGGCTCTCAGAGGCAGACCTTCCAGGAACTGGGGGTGGGTGGGAGACAGACTGACAGGTGAAGTAGTGCTTGCCATCTGTGGGTTTCATGTTCAGCCAGATAAAGTCATATGGGTTGTCAGGTTCATCGAAGGCCTGGTCCACTGGTCTATTGTGCAGTTGTAATAAAAAACCTTAATCAAGCCATTGATTATGTAATAAAAATAGCTACAACATTCATGTAGCTTTTATGAACTGCAAATGTATTTTGATCAGTATACCCCTCTCCAAACTGCTTGATTAGATAGATAGATAGATAGATAGATAGATAGATAGATAGGATAGAAATTACAGCCATGGATACAGTGCTACCATAAGCAACACTAATCAAATCAATACTCTAATTAAGAGTAATATAAATTACAGTCATACATATAGATTACATGGACACTTCCTGTTTAAAATCTTCCCCAGATTACAACATGACCTCTCACATTGGATATTTCATTCAGTACTTGAGTTTGCAGCTCTCCATCATTTAGTTGCATCAGGGTCCGACCCTGCCTACGTTCCCGTCGGAGGAATCCAGGACAAGACACACTATAGGCTGCGACTCCAACACCGAGCTGACGAGGTTCCTTCAGTTCTTCCACTGTGAGCTGACTCAGATGGGTTAGTGCAGAGAAAGCACTAAAATATCTGGTGATGCTGGAAAGCTTTATTTTAGCTGATGTGCTCACTTTACCTCAGGATTTTTAGAATTGAAGGGACCCGGAGTTCATTCCGTCAACAGAAACTGAACCCAAAATTTCTGCAGCTGATCTTCATATAAAGAAACTTCAGTGCACAGATAAAGGTTTGTGGACACCAACACAAACACACAACAGTGTGTCAATCAGAACATATTCCAGATTATAATAAGCTCTAGTCTTCTAGGAAAGCTTTTCACTAGTGTTCCTATGGGGATTTGTGTTCATTCAGCTACAAGAGCATAACTCAGATCAGACACTGATGTGAAGGTGAGGAAGTCTGGGGTTCAGTCTGTGTTGTAGTTCATCCCAAAGGCGTTCAGTGACAGAGTTTTCAGGTTATGGTCATCTATGTATTCTTATATTCAAAATGAAAAATTTAGAGTTTAATTTAAATACATTCTTTTATTTATCTATATAATGCTGACAGGGTTTAACAAGTGGCCTTAGATCAGGAGTAAAATTTATAAGCAATTCGATATTTCTTGTCTGGATAAGCAACTAACATGGCTGCATGGTGAGAAGACCATCTGAATGCATAAAGTTTGCTTTGTAACCTGCTGCTTCATGAAAGCATATTAACCAGTCACAAACTCTGTAGTGATGACATGCTGAAAGAATAAACACACTTTTTTAACCATATCATGCCATCTGTTCACTATTCAGACCAGATATGAAAGATTTTAGATCAGAAATTCTTCATTTTATTTACGCCTGTAGCTTGTCTCTAGTCCAGCATCCACATCTGGTCCACAGACTTCCAGCTAGAAATCCTTGTCCTATACTTTTTTTTTTTTTTATAAAATTCTCATCTAATACATTACAAAGAGTTTTACTTTAATGTGTAAAGAGTGAATCTTGCACACATCCATTAAGAATGAATAACAGATAGACAGACTTGCCACATTGTCAAGAGATTGCAGGCTGGCCACGGCCATCCATGTCCAGGAGCCACAGAGGCAATAATCAGCATTCTCTCCATCACCTGTCAATCACTAGCCAATCGAGGAGAGATCACTGAGATCATGTATGCAGAAGAGGGCTTATACTGATGTTACACAGCCCTGTGATGCAGCAAGAGCAGCAGTTTAAAAAGATCCAGTTGGTTGGCTTCCAGTATCTCAGAGGAAGAATATTAGCTTTCAGCCTCCATGAGTCAACTGACCAGGGACCGATAGCTGGTTCGAGATGACTGGAAGAAATAAAAAAGGAAAATAGGCATTTTCAATTTTCTTTTTTTTACCAGACCTACTTTTTTCAAAAAAGAGAGCACATTGACCCCAATCCTCATATATAACTGCAAGTGTGTCACAGTATTTTATTACACTAATCCAATAAGCAGATAAAAATAGAGACCAGATAGAGTACAAAAGCAGCAGAGCACATTTATCTAAAATGACAATTCTGCAAAAAAAAAAAAAAAATACTGAGTGATTAAAATAAATTACATTGAACATCTGCATCAATTTTGGTTTGTTTTCCCAGAAGTCCCTTAGTCACTTATTCACAGCTGTAAGAAGTTCAGGTTAAATGTGAATAAACACAGTTTGGGTTGTTTAAAAACGATAACACAAAAGGCAGAGAGTTCAAAGATGTCAGGTATCAAAATGCTGAAGCTAATAAACTCTGTGGAATAGGATCGCATGCTGAACCAGCAAATGAGTAAAAACAGTTAGAAATGTCCAGTCGTGTTGACAATGTAACGTTTTATCCTGTATTATAGCATCTGTGTATTTTCTCATTGCCTCATGAAGACTTGGGCAGCTGTATTTTAGCTTATTTACTGCTTTGTAGTTAATGACAACACTAAATAACTAAAAGGAAGAAAGTGTAGACTATATATACTGTAATGTGGATTTACACACAGCGGAGAAGGTTCAAGTGAATGTAAAAGAAAAGCATCAGGAACAGAACACAGACCGGACTCTGATTCTTCTGAGAACAAGAACATGCATTGTAGATGACCATCATCCTAACAGCACGTGCACACAGACAAGCACCATCAGGGTTACAAACCATTTCACTCACCAACATCAAATAAATCCCTGTGTTTCCTAAATTAAAGAAAGAGACATTTTTACCATTCTGTTTTTTTATTATTTTTTATTTTAAAGATATGAAGAAAGCAATTGACACATTAGGGACAAACCTCTGAAGCATAATTGAGGAAAGAAGTCTTAGATCAGCCTTCAGAAACGGACCGAATCTTTGCCGAACACAGGAAAACATATGTATAATATATACTTTAACAACATACAGCGTACAAAGGTGCGTCACATAGTTACTCTGCCCTGAAACACCATCAGCTCTCATTCACTGCTCCGTCAAACACCACTCATGATTTCAGTATAATGACCAGAGTTGTGAAGAAACGATTCAATATCCATTATCCAATCTAATCAATTCTTTTGCAAATGATTCACTGGTTCAGTTGAGTCATTTAGTGTGAAGAGATTCAATATGAAAAGCAAACAGCTAACTTATAAGAGGCTCATAAGGGAATTATTATTTTTTTATTTATTACTTAAACCGACCCTTGTAATGATTCATTTTACAATATGATTCATTACATAACAGCTCATACTGAATCAGTCCGAAATGATTCAATTTAGCTATTTGCTTTTTTTTTTTTTTTTGGAGAAATGAAAATGACCTTATTTAATGTTTTGGGAAAAAGGGCCATCAAATATGTCAATGAAACCTCTCCCCCTCCTGTCTGACCAAAATGACAGCTAAACGTGTGAATCGTTTTCAGTTCAGACTATTTTCAGGCTGTTTTGACACTGTAGCACTAGGCAGACGATGGCTTTGAAAATGTCAGTGTCAAAATATAGAATGTGACAGCATGCATGTTCTTCCTAAAGTCACTGTGGGCGTATGTGTGTTTATGCTTACGAGTGTCTATGTTGAGCAGAAAAAAAGGAGAGGTGGAATTAATTAGCAAAGTCCCTCTTTTGCTTAGTGGAGATTCAGAAACGAATCAGATCCATGCTGACTCTGGGAAGTTAGTCTCTATTTCCCCAAGAGTGTGTGACAGCAAATTACCAGTCGATACACTTTCAAACTGGCATCTGAACACAAGAAGAACAGATTCTAAAAAAAAGAAAAGAAAAAACAAATACAAAGACCTGCAGTCACTTCTCTGGTTTTTACCCTTGTCTCAGTTGTGCTCAGCATGCTTTAATAAAATGACTGGACGTTGACGGAATGAACAAAACAACATAATCACAAGCAACCAACAATGAAAACACAGAAGACAGCATCAATATCCAGACAAATCACTCGGTTGAGAAATACAAGACTTTAGCGTGCTACTACAGAGGTTCAATCTTAGGAGATTTAATTATTCATCTTCATCATCATCATTCTGTTTTCATATGATTAAAAAAAAGCAAGAAAACACACTGGTACATCCAGAGCCCTGTACGTCACAAAGCAATGTGCAGCATGGCAAAGCAACGACACGTCTTTTTACACATCAGCAGTCATGCAAAACTACCCCCTGTACCCACAATGCACTTGGTAAGAGTCTCAACTCTCATGCTTTTATATCCATAGCACAGGAGGAGCTGTCTTGGGAGGACAAAAGCTTGCAAACATTCCCAGTCTGTGTAGTCTCTCTGTGTTCCGGACTCCAGAGTGATGATCAAACTGATTTAACCACTTACATTAAACAAAGCAAGCGAAGCAGGAAAAAACCTACAGCACAGACAAAGAAACAGAAATGAAAGAAACCGAACAGCAGGACCACAAACAGGCCACCAATATCAACTGATTCCTAATAAGAGTCTGTAACTTTAACTGGCACTCTCCCACACACACACACACACACACACACACACACACACACACACACACACACACACACACACACACACACACACACACACACAGTAATGGAACACTGAAATCCCAGCACTGCAATCTCCATCTGCCAATCACAGCCACTGTCTGCTTTGATTGACAGCTTGTCTAAGCTCCGTGAGCCTGCTGATGGCGCGTGTGAGGTGTAGAGAGCGATTTTTGTCCTCAGAGTGGCTTTCATACAGTACTGCTTTTGTTCCCTTCCATGGTGCTCTCCTCTCTCTGGTGTGCTCTCTCAGTATCTACAGAGATGTGGAGGGCAGCTTTTTCACACGTCTTTGGGCGAGAAATGAGGACTCGATGGGTTTGAGTTCAGGTGTTGGCTGGGAACTCTTCAGGGCCGAGTAAGTGGCAGCCATTGCCCCCTGTCACAGAGAGAGAGAGAGAGAGAGAGGGACAGATGTATTATGGGACAATATGACTTATGTGGATGTGGAAGAGCCTCTGTAGTTGTGTAGCATGAGAGTTGAAGTACATCATCTGAAGGTAGGGATTCATCCATTATTACTATCTATGCTTGCTGATGCCCCTAGTAGCCAGCTAGGTATGCACCCAATAACCCCAGTAATAATCCCGCTGTCTCAGGATGAATGTTTAGGGTATAAAGTTTGGTGTGTACAGACTTAAAATATTTACCTTAACCAGTTTGGCATCTTGGTGCTGCAGCTGGCTGTTGGGTAGCTGATCTCTCTGCACAATCCATGGGTGTTTAAGGACCTGCCTAGTTGTTAGTCTCTGATGAGGGTCCACATGCAGCATCTTAGACACCAGATCCTACACACATTGTGTTTAGAACAGACACACAGCATCTTAGACACCAGATCCTACACACATTGTGTTTAGAACAGACACACAGCGTCTTAGACACCAGATCCTACACACATTGTGTTTAGAACAGACACACAGCATCTTAGACACCAGATCCTACACACATTATGTTTAGAACAGACACACAGTGTCTTAGACACCAGATCCTACACACAGTGTGTATAGAACAGACACACAGCGTCTTAGACACCAGATCCTACACACATTATGTTTAGAACAGACACACAGCATCTTAGACACCAGATCCTACACACAGTGTGTATAGAACAGACACACAGCATCTTAGACACCAGATCCGACACACAGCGTCTTAGACACCAGATCCTACACACATTATGTTTAGAACAGACACACAGCATCTTAGACACCAGATCCTACACACAGTGTGTATAGAACAGACACACAGCATCTTAGACACCAGATCCTACACACAGTGTGTATAGAACAGACACACAGTGTCTTAGACACCAGATCCTACACACAGTGTGTATAGAACAGACACACAGTGTCTTAGACACCAGATCCTACACACAGTGTGTATAGAACAGACACACAGTGTCTTAGACACCAGATCCTACACACAGTGTGTATAGAACAGACACACAGCGTCTTAGACACCAGATCCTACACACAGTGTGTGTTTAAAACAGAGTGTGCTAGGATGACAGCTTCAATAATTTGGGACTGGAGGGTAGAGGGTTCGAGTGCTTTTCAAAAAGCACTGAAGCCTTTATTATCTCTGCTGCTAACTATAATAATGACCTGAACTGGCTTGTAATGTTGTTCTAATTGGATGAACAAGGAAGTCCCAGTGCTGAAACCCGATGTGCCTGGATGAGTACCGCCCAAATACAGTAGCACTCACCCCCATCATCATGAAGTGCCCCACCCACATTGGACCCACATCAATTTGCCTACCGGAGCAACAGAGGATGCAGACTCCGCAGCGCTGCAGACTGGACGTCCAAAGGAAACGCTGTCTGCATCGAGCCTGCAGTATTCTTAAAGACCCCTCTCACCCTGCCCATAGATTTCTAGTCCCCCTTCCCTCCAGTAGGCGCTTCAGGAGCCTCCAGAAAAAAAACCAGTAGACAGCTTTTTCCCCCTAGTGCTGTCACCTTACTAAACTCTGCCTCCCGATGATCACCTCACCTTAATGTGACGTCCTGTATATAGCACCTGTATATTTGTCAATATGATATATAACACTGTGTATATTTCATGTCTATAGCACCCAAACTGGATATCTTGTATATCCATACCTATATATCCATAGCATATTCATCTGTATATTATCCTGTTCGTACTGTAACCACACCGCATGTTCTGTACGTCTTGCACTTGCTGCTTATTGCTTATAACTTCTGGTTAGATGCCAAACTGCATTTCGTTGCCTTGTACTTGTACATGTGTAATGACAAAGCTGAATCCAATCTAATCTTAGATCCTTCCTAAGAACAACTTTGAATGTAATCATGATGGGATACATTCAGTAATTACTGTAACTCTGTAATAAATACAAGCTATTTTTACTTCTTCGCTTCATATCGATTAACGGTGAAGGATAACGTTACAGATTGTGCTCGATGTCACCATCCAGTCGGAGCTCATGAGTGCGTAATGTTAAAGCTTCGCTTTTCTCTGATGATTGTAAACCGGTATTCATTCCATTCTGTGCAAAAACTGACAACGTTCCTGGCTGCTGAAACACACGAGTGAAGCTGATAATCTATACAAGTATACACAGATATACGATACACATGCACTTCTATACAGACCTGCTCACAAACATACACACTTACACACATTAACCTGTCAAAGCTGCATCACACACACGTGTTAAATCTGTTCTATAGTTATGCCAGTGGATTATTGACCTAGTGTCATCCTGTGTGTTACCTTGGCTGCGTCTGACACCGCGTCCCAGTTGCCCCCGGTCAGGGTGAAATGTCCGCTTCCTATCCTGCCCAGGATCTCCTCTGGTGTGTCCTCAGGACCGTTAGCAAAAGGAGTGAACCTGGAAGAGAGAGACAGGCAAACATCAGACATGACGTAAATGTTTGTTTTTATATACCTTCATTAGAATGTGTAGAGTGTGATGAGTGAATGGTGTGTAAGAGTGTGTGTGTGTGTGTGTGTGTGTGTGTGTGTGTGTTCTCACCCTGCTAACATGGTGTACAGCAACACTCCCAAACTCCAAATGTCACACGCTTCATCATAGCCCTGCCTCTTCAGCACCTATTTTTTGCACACACACACACACACACACACACACACACACACACACACACACACACACACACACACACAGTTATTGAAATATCGGAAGCTGACTAATTTATTTTAATGCACCTGATCTTGTGCTGTTGTTAGTGGAATAAGAACTTGAACAGAGTAAAAAAAACAAACAAACAAAAAAAAACTGTGCAGTTGGTGTAAACAGTAAAGAAGTAAAACTAAAACTAAGATTTAGGACACGGAAAAACATCATATGAAATAATTATTTGGAATGCTATATAGACACCTGATCCTACACACAGTGTGTGTTTAAAACAGACACACAGCATCCTGGACACCAGGTCCTACACACAGTGTGTTTAATTACATTTTATGGAATGCTATATGCAACGCTGCTACAGATATATACACGCTAACCCGGTTTACCCTCCTGTGGGTTTTACCCTGCTGTGGGTTTTACATCTTGCATCCATGAAGAATGTAAATTTTTTTGCCCAATGCTTTACCTCAGGAGCAACAAAGTTAGCCGTGTAGCATGGAGTCATCAGGAGGCCGTTGTCTGCTCGCAGTTGTTTAGCGAACCCGAAGTCGCAGATCCGCAGTGACTCCGGATTTCCAGATTCGTCAACATACAGGATGTTACTGGGCTTCAGGTCTCTGTGTACAACCTGCAGAAAGAACACAATCTGGATTACACACACAGTCTTTAATTTTAACCAATACAGCACGAATGAGTGCGTGAGTTTGTGCGTGAGAGCATGCGTGCATGTGTGTGTGTGCTCTAACCCCCTGAGAGTGCAGATACTCCACAGTCTTGGTGATGGTGTGTAAAACAGAGCTGGCTTCTCTCTCAGAGAAGAACTTCTGTTTGAGGATTCGATCAAGCAGCTCACCGCCTCGCATCAGCTCCGTCACCAGGAAAACTAACTTTCCGTTATCATACACCTGCACACACACACACACACACCTTGAGCAGCTGACTCACTCTTATCCAGTATAAACACACAGTTCTTTAAAATCTAAAACTCCACAACATTACAGAAAATTTGTAAATATTCATGAGCGGTTAGTAAGAATGTCTGATGCACAATAATAGCAGCAGGAGAGTTTGCTCATACTTACATCTTTCAGTGTGATGATGTTGGGATGTTGGCCGTACCGCAGCAGAATCTCAATCTCTTCTGAAGGATCGGTGTTTGTTTTATCAATGACCTTCAGCACAAATCACATTTATTACTCTTTATCATTCATAACTACAAAACAGCAATAATTTACTGACATCCGGGCAGACAGTGTGTGTGTGTGTGTGTGTGTGTGTGTGTGTGTGTGTGTGTGTGTGTGTGTGTGTGTGTGTGAGAGAGAGTGACAGACCTTGACGGCATATTCTGTATTGGTGGCTTTATGGATGCAGCGCTTGCACACAGAGAAAGACCCCATGCCGATATCCTCCTTTAGCGTGTAGCCATCGCTGAACACTGAGTTCTTTCCATGCAACTGCTGCTAACACAAACAAAACATTAATAATACACAATAAAGAAAAACTGCACAAAAAAAACAGGGCTTTTCATCAGTTTTGTTAAATTTGCATTAACTCAAGCATGAATTACACTAAAAACGGGCAGAAATTTTCTCCCATAATTCAGCCGTTTTCTGTGCAAACATCGCCACCTAGTGGAAAGTGACAGTAACGTCATGCTCAGGATAAATGTGTGTTATTCAGTTCAGTTCATTTTGTGTAGCACTTTTAACTATTGCCATTGTCTCAAAGCAGCTTTACAGAAGTATAGAAAAAGAAAAAATATAGAAGAAGTTTGAAATTAAAATACTATTTATCTCTTTAACATCTATCTATCAGTTCTAATGAGCAAGCCTGAGGATGATATGAGGAAGAAACCTTGAGAGGAACCAGACACAGAAGAGAACCTCATCGTCATTTGGGTGACACTGAACAGGAAATAATGTCAATGATGTCAATAATGTCAATTTCCTTTCTACAGCTGTTTATAGTCGAGTGGAATTAAGCAACCAAGAGCTCCCGAGGAACTTCTGAGTTCATGAAGGTTTCCTGCTGCTCCACAGCTGTATGTTCTTTATTTTATTCCACTCTAAGAATAGACAGCAAAGCAATGACTCGTGCTCTGTTTGCTCGCTCTATTATATTTAGATGATATCAAATGCTACAATCATGTAGATGATTCATAAGAAACAAATAAAGTAACATTCAAAACTTCGACAATTCGAAATCTAGCAGGAGGACAGTGAGGGGGCGGGGATTAGCAGATGATTGACATAAACTGAGCACTGACCTGGACCACAGGGTGAGGAGGAGCTGATTCCTCTGTGCCTTCTTCCTCCAGCAGTGCTGTGGCTATGAAACTGAAGCCACGGAAAAGCTGATGAGCTCCGGCACTCGGGGGAACACCGGGAGAGTCTAAAGCACACAAAGACAAAGACACAGAGACAAAGACACAGAGACACAGAGACGGAGACACAGAGACGGAGACACAGATACAGAGACAGAGACAGATACACAGACACAGAGACAGATACACAGCCACAGAGACAGATACACAGACACAGAGACAGATACACAGACACAGAGACAGATACACAGACACAGAGACAGATACACAGACACAGAGACAGATACACAGACACAGAGACAGATACACAGACACAGAGACAGATACACAGACACAGAGACAGATACACAGACACAGAGACAGATACACAGACACAGAGACAGATACACAGACACAGATAGAGAGAGAGACACCACCCAGTTGGATAAATTCAGGTAAATATATTGAACTGAATATTATACTGTACAAACATCTTCAACAGCAAAACTGATTCTGATGAAATCTGTAAATATTTTATTAGTAATACTGACCTTTCACCTTTCATATTAAACTGAATGAATAATAACTGCATGACTAAGTGAAATAAATGTACTGTCCATTTATCTACAATTATTAAGTGCTACAAACCTACAAACAATAAGTAGGGAAAACAAAAGGCTGGTGTCTGAGTTTTGCCCCCTGGTAATGTTTGACCTCTGACCTTTAGGGGTGCGGGAGGTGAACTCTGAGTCGAAGTAGAAAGTGTCATCGGGTCGAGCCACGGCTGGTTTAAACGGAGGCTTGATCTCCCGACGAAAGAGTTTCTGAAACACACACACACACACACACACACACACACACACACACACACACACACACACACACACACACACACACACACACACACACACACACACACACACACACACACACACGTTAGAATGTTAGAAACCCAGCAGTACATGATAGCTGATATGCTGCCATCTGATTGGTCAGAATGTGGTGTTTGATGGACATGCAATAAGATTAAATAAAACTATAAACTGATAAAAAGTACGATGTTTGTTATGTAATGAAAAATATATCTCTTACATTCCAGTCAATCGTTGCAAAGAAGGAGTGACGTTTGATTTCCTCAGCACCGTCTGGACCAGAGCCTGCAATGAGTAACATCAGAAATCAGAAAGTAATCTAAATGTGTCATGCAGTGCGCGCACGCGCACACACACACACACACACACACACACACACACACACACACACACACACAGTATGTGTATAGTAATGTTTCCTTTTGGTGACTGATGTGAGGTTGATGATGATACCAGTTACTAATTTTGTGGGGTGTGCGTGTCCGTGTGCGTGTCCGTGTGCGTGTCCATGTGCGTGTCCGTGTGCGTGTCCGTGTGCGTGTGCGTGTCCGTTACCTAGTCTGTTAGTTGGGTTCCTCTTGAACAGCGCTCTCAGCAGACTCTGGGCTTCTGCACTTAGAAACTGGGGCATCCCTAACCGTGCCCTGCGCTCGCATGCACGCACACACACACAGACAGACACACAGACATGCACAGACACACGCACACAGACACATACAGGCTCAATTTCAAGCTTTTGCTTCATCTTCATCATGCCACAAGAGATTTGCAGCATCACCCCAAAAAAAAACAACAAATGCATCACTAAGATCCACCATAAAGGCTCCTGCTTCATGAATAACTCAAAAGGTTCCTGGAACTACAGTCCAGAATCTACAGACGTTCCTGTAAAAGTTTCTGCAGTGGAAATGAGGCTCATATTTCAGTGTGTTCTAGCTCACTCACCCCCACCTGACTAAACTCACAGAGCTGGGAAAGTACCTGATGATCTGTGTGTTAAATACAGGAAAAAGAACACACAAACAAGTGCATCCGATCTAGTTTGGTCCAAATGCTTATCAGTGAGAGGAAGGAGCTCATGATCGCCTTCAGAAATGTCATGTATACGAGTTCTGTAGAATACTGAGATGCTTAGATGTTGCTTTAAAATGAGAACAACTGAAGATCAACAACTTCAGTGAAGAGCAGCGGAGCAAAGCAGATCAGAATTGTTCACGTTAAGCAGATTATTATGTAATGACTACACAAACATATGTTCCATTCTGTTGTGCGTTTGCTACCACACTTGATTCTGATTGGTTTTCTTAAGCAATCAGAATCAAGTGTGGTGGCAAACACACAACAGAATAGAACATGGGTGTGAGAGCTTCGCCACAAACATCTCTTCAGGTTCATTTGCCTTCTACCACAGAATAAAAAAATTCTGCTTACTTCAGAATGAGGTTCATGGTTTCCTTTCGGTCCTTTCCTTGGAACGGTAGAGATCCTGTAAGCATCTCAAACTGCGCACGTGCACACACACACACGCACACACACACACACATAAAATACTCTGCATTTATGGCTTTTAGCAGACACCGTTATACAAAGTGACATACATTTTAATCTAATTTTATACAACTGAGCAATTGAGGGTTCGGGGCCTTGCTCAGGGGCCCTGCATTGACTTGGGATTCAAGCTCACAACCTTCCAATCTGAAAGACTTTTATTGTAGAGCATTACAGATTTTTCCAAATTCCACAATTTCTAGCAGCTTCCAAAGACCGCTGCTATTTACGTTAAAGTATATTATTTGTGTTTTGTTTTAAGGCCAGCGTACCATTAGTACCCCGAATGACCACCAGTCAGCGCTGTGGATGTGGCCCTGCCTGTTCACCACCTCGGGGGCCATGTACTCCACGGTCCCACAGAATGAGTAGGCCTTCTTCTCATGGTCTATGGACTCCTTACACAAGCCGAAATCTGCATGAAGGCAGCGGTGAATCACACAAAGTAATGAGGAATGAATACAGAGTCATGTGTCCTGAGTCCTGTGTCCTGAGTCATCTGTTCTGAGTCATGTGTCCCGAGTCATGTGTCCCGAGTCATGTGATAATCACTAACGTTTGTGCTTCTCACAGTCGAGTGGACAATAATGAGTTAATACCATTACTAAGTATTTGTTTATAATTATTACTGTATGTAACTGCAGACTTATCTAAGTTTCATTTAAAGCTTAATAACTTATTTTAATTAAAACAGGAGGTCTAATGTTCACAGGAACAAGATTTTATATGTATGTTAAAGAAAAAAAAGGAAATAAATAATGATTGAGAATACAATACAATACAATTCTATTCGTACAGCACTTTACAGTGAGGATATTCAGGAGATAAGTGAGAAACTTTCAGCTGAAAGTCATGTTTTCATTTCAATACTTTCATGTTTGTAAACCAGGTCACAGGCAGCAGAAGTGTACAGCACTGAGAAACTACTAAAGCTTTACAACTACAGCATTAGTAAAGTTACAAATTATTCTTCCTCTCTCTCATTCTCTCTCTCTCATTCTCTCTCATCCTGTCTCAGTCTCTCTCTCCTCCTGTCTCATTCTCTCTCATCCTGTCTCTCCCTCTCTCTCTCCTCTGTCTCAATCTCCCCCTCCCCAGTCTCTCTCTCCTCCTGTCTCAGTCTCTCTCTCCCCCCCTCAGTCTCTCTCTCTCCCCCCTCATTCTCTCTCTCTCCTCCTCCGTAGCAGTCTCTCTCTCTCTCCTCCTCCGTAGCAGTCTCTCTCTCTCTCTCTCTCCTCCTCCGTAGCAGTCTCTCTCTCTCCTCCTCCGTCCCAGTCTCTCTCTCTCCTCCTCCGTCCCAGTCTCTCTCTCTCCTCCTCCGTCCCAGTCTCTCTCTCTCTCTCCTCCTCCGTCCCAGTCTCTCTCTCTCTCTCCTCCTCCGTCCCAGTCTCTCTCTCTCTCTCCTCCTCCGTCCCAGTCTCTCTCTCTCTCTCCTCCTCCGTCCCAGTCTCTCTCTCTCCTCCTCCGTCCCAGTCTCTCTCTCTCTCCTCCTCCGTCCCAGTCTCTCTCTCTCTCTCCTCCTCCGTCCCAGTCTCTCTCTCTCCTCCTCCTGTCTCAGTCTCTCTCTCTCTCCTCCTGTCTCAGTCTCTCTCTCTCCTCCGTCTCAGTCTCTCTCTCTCCTCCTCCGTCTCAGTCTCTCACTCTCTCCTCCGTCTCAGTCTCTCTCTCTCCTCCTCCTGTCTCAGTCTCTCTCTCTCCTCCTCCGTCTCTCTCTCTCCCCTACTGTCTCAGTCTCTCTCTCTCTCTCCTCCGTCTCAGTCTCTCTCTCTCCTCCTCCGTCCCAGTCTCTCTCTCTCCTCCTCCTGTCTCAGTCTCTCTCTCTCTCCTCCTGTCTCAGTCTCTCTCTCTCCTCCGTCTCAGTCTCTCTCTCTCCTCCTCCGTCTCAGTCTCTCACTCTCTCCTCCGTCTCAGTCTCTCTCTCTCCTCCTCCTGTCTCAGTCTCTCTCTCTCCTCCTCCGTCTCTCTCTCTCCCCTACTGTCTCAGTCTCTCTCTCTCTCCTCCGTCTCAGTCTCTCTCTCTCCTCCTCCGTCTCAGTCTCTCTCTCTCCTCCTCCGTCTCAGTCTCTCACTCTCCTCCTCCCCTCTGTCTCTCTCACTCTCTCTCTCTCTCTCTCTCTCTCTCTCTCCCTCTCTCTCTCTCTGAAGGCTGTTTAATAAACTATGGTGATAAATAAGATTCTCAGTAACCAAGTCTTTAGTTAAATAAATAACTGCATATTTAACTGAACAATGATCAGGAATAAAATATTAATCTGATACAACAGTACAACAGAAATAAAGCATTTACACCAAATAAGGGTTATTAAATGTAAAGAACGAGAAATGTCTTAAATGTGAATTAGTTTATATGGTGTGTGTGTGTGTGTGTGTGTGTGTGTGTGTGTGTACCTGTGAGTTTGATATGGCCCTCTTCATCTAACAGGATGCTGAAACAGAGCAGGGAGGTGGCAGGAATTG
>NC_062529.1:20170203-20175203 GCF_022655615.1 Tachysurus fulvidraco
ATCACGACGACGAGTCGACCGGCTCGAGTGCGCCGCAGTCGACTGTTTCCCCGATACTTCTGACTAACGCTTGTGAGTGAAGTCACTACTTCATTGTAGAAACCGTTTATAGAGTTGTTATTGTGCGAAAAATCATGATGGGACACAATGAATGCACGTCTGTTAGCGAGCGCACGTGATCAGCGCTTAATAAACTGCTGGTGTTCATAACGACACACAAGATTTCCTCTCATGGAGCTTATATACGGTCAGTCAACCAAATCTGAAGAGAAAGCAGACAGCCAGGTGCTGATTGTGTATTTGTTCAACTACAAACCAGTCATTTCAGTTCCTTTGACTCAAACGTCCAGACTAAACGAGACAGAAGTGACGACTAGCCGCGGAAGCTAGGAGTGTGTTTTACTGACTGGAATAGGAAGAAGAAGGAGAGTTTTATTTCAGTTTTTTTTATTTTCTGATTTATAAATGGAAATATTTCCATGTCTTAAGCTTTAATTGATGGATGAATGAATGAAGGCAGCATGAGTCATGACTTATACACTGTGGGGGATTAAAGAACGCTCAGAAGACTCGAGTCTGAGTCGGCCATCGGGACATCAGAAATTAACAGAAAGGCACAAAGAGCAGGAAGTAAAGGAAGACGTGCAGGAAACGAAAACTTGAGCTGGTTGCAAATATCAGGGACAAAAGCAGTTGTATTATGAGGCGGCATAATGGCAATTATTTTCCTGAAGCAGCGATAATTGTTTTGCCTGCTGCAGTTTCTGTGACAAACACAGAAAGTATTGAATGCGGTAAACGCTTTAAGAATAAAAACTAAGTTTAGAAAGTTTAGAATGTAAATAATAAAAAAATTAAGTTCTTAATCACTGGAAGTTAAATGCCTGTGTGTGTGTGTGTGTGTGTGTGTGTGTGTGTGTGTGTGTGTGTGTGTGTGTGTGTGGTTGAGGTCAGAGCTTGCAGCTGCAACTGAACCGCAATGCAAAAAGGCAGGCAAGACTGAAAGAAACAAACTCACAAGCAGCAAAGAGAAGAAAAGAACAAATAAATGAAGAAAACAAATAAGCGAAAAGTAAGAAAGAAGAATGAGGTTAAGGAGGTTCACTGCCTTAGTGCAGAGGCCAAACCACACGCGCACGCACACACACACACACACACACACACACACACACCACAGCATTCTCCAAGTAAACAACCTGAAACAGTGAATGCAGCTACAGATCTCACTGAACACCGTTGCAGAGAGAGAGAGAGAGAGAGAGAGAGTGTGTGTGTGTGTGTGTATTCATATGCACTGGTATGAGTGTGTGTTTCAATGTGGGAAAATGTATTCAGCTGCCTTCACAAGCTGTGTGTGTGTGTGTGTGTGTGTACCTTTAAGTGTGGCTTTCTTAAGAACTTTCATGGCATAGAGCTGATTGTTGTCAGGTGGCGTCACCTTCCGAACCAGAAACACCTGAAATAACAATAATCTTCACTGTCTCTCATTCATGTCAGTTTCATTTCAATTCAGTTCCTGTTTGTGCCCAGTAACTCTGCTTATTAAGTATGTTTGTGCCCAGTAACTCTGCTTATTAAATACATTTGTGCCCAGTAACTCTGCTTATTAAGTACATTTGTGCCCAGTAACTCTGCTTATTAAGTATGTTTGTGCCCAGTAACTCTGCTTATTAAATACGTTTGTGCCCAGTAACTCTGCTTATTAAATACGTTTGTGCCCAGTAACTCTGCTTATTTCATATGTTTGTGCCCAGTAACTCTGCTTATTAAGTATGTTTGTGCCCAGTAACTCTGCTTATTAAATACGTTTGTGCCCAGTAACTCTGCTTATTAAATACGTTTGTGCCCAGTAACTCTGCTTATTAAATACGTTTGTGCCCAGTAACTCTGCTTATTAAATACGTTTGTGCCCAGTAACTCTGCTTATTAAGTATGTTTGTGCCCAGTAACTCTGCTTATTAAATACGTTTGTGCCCAGTAACTCTGCTTATTAAATACGTTTGTGCCCAGTAACTCTGCTTATTAAATACGTTTGTGCCCAGTAACTCTGCTTATTATATACGTTTGTGCCCAGTAACTCTGCTTATTAAATATGTTTGTGCCCAGTAACTCTGCTTATTAAATATGTTTGTGCCCAGTAACTCTGCTTATTAAATACGTTTGTGCCCAGTAACTCTGCTTATTAAATACGTTTGTGCCCAGTAACTCTGCTTATTAAATACGTTTGTGCCCAGTAACTCTGCTTATTATATACGTTTGTGCCCAGTAACTCTGCTTATTAAATATGTTTGTGCCCAGTAACTCTGCTTATTAAATATGTTTGTGCCCAGTAACTCTGCTTATTAAATACGTTTGTGCCCAGTAACTCTGCTTATTAAATACGTTTGTGCCCAGTAACTCTGCTATTTTTTTTTTTTATTGTTTTACAGACATCAAAAAATGGATGAAGATCGGATAAACATAATCAGTGTGAGTCGCTGCACATCCTCAGGTCCTGGTGTTGGTTGATGAGGGAGATAGAGGGTTCAGACATCACGTTGGTTCAGATTTACACAGACTTCTCTGCCCGTTCTCTTCGGATCTCTCTCATCATTGAGGTGTGTCCGCCCACAGATGTGTCACGTACTGGGCGTGTTTATGTTCTTTTTTTGCACCCTTCCGTCTAAACTCTCTGTGTGAGAAACTCCCAGGAGATCAGTGGTTTCTAAAACACTAAAAGCAGCTCATCTTGCACCATCAGCCATGCCAGAGACAAACGGATGTCTAATATGAAAACTATCTCGAGCCTTCATCAGTGAACAGTTCAGAACTTCACGTTAAAACTAGAATTTCCTGAATCTTTATGAGCAGATAGCACACAGTTATTTATAAAATCCCACTCTGGTGCTGCGCGTCACTTCTGGCTTGCTCATTAGGGATATGTTTATAAATGAAAGTTATAGATGTATGTAAAGCTGCTTGGTGACGACGTTCACTGCTGTACGTATGAATCTGAACTGAGCTGCTGATACGTTATTGGCTGATGTACAGGTGTTCCTAATAAAGTGGCAGGCATGTGCACACCCATGTGTCTATAAAGCTGCTTTGTGACAGGATCTATTGTTAAAAGCTTTGTATGTAAATAAATCAGAACTGAGTTGCATACATTTACATAAATAATAAGCTCATAGCAAAGGTTGAGTGTGTGTGTGTGTGTGTGTGTGTGTGTGTGTGTGTGTGTGTGTGTGTGGTGTGTGTGTGCGCGCGCTCACCTTTCCGAAGGAGCCCTGTCCAAGCACTTTGAGCAGCTCGAACTGCGAGGGATCTGCCTTCTCTGAGCCCTCTTTAACCACGTGTGTAATGTTGATCTCTTTGATGACATCATCGTCCTGTGACAGAAAGCAGAAACACAGCACGTGTTAAGGTTCAGGACACTTAAGCTGTGCCCTGCTGTACACCTGCCTCGGCTACAAACTGCCACTGTTACACTCATCCGTGGCGCCCTTAGCCAGAGCGCCTTACATTTTACATACATCTGAGCAACTGAGGGTTAAGGGCCTTGCTCAGGGGCCCAGCAGCAGTGGCGGCTTGGTGGACCTGGGATTCAAACTCACAACCTTCTGATCAACAGTCCAACATCAGTCTACCACATCCTCAAAATAACTGCGTTTTACATTACATTTGTGGCAGTTAAGGGCCTTGCTCAGGGGCCCAGCAGCAGTGGCGGCTTGGTGGACCTGGGATTCAAACTCACAACCTTCTGATCAACAGTCCAACATCAGTCTAGCACATCCCCCAAATAACTGTGTTTTACATTACATTTGTGGCAGTTAAGGGCCTTGCTCAGAGGCCCAGCAGCAGTGGCGGCTTGGTGGACCTGGGATTCAAACTCACAACCTTCTGATCAACAGTCCAACATCAGTCTAGCACGTCCCCCAAATAACTGTGTTTTACATTACATTTGTGGCAGTTAAGGGCCTTGCTCAGGGGCCCAGCAGCAGTGGCAGCTTGGTGGACCTGGGATTCAAACTCACAACCTTCTGATCAACAGTCCAACATCAGTCTACCACATCCCCAAAATAACTGCGTTTTACATTATATGTGCTGTAGTTAATGGTTAAGGGCCTTGCTCAGGGGCCCAGCAGCAGTGGAAGCTTGGTGGACCTTGGATTACCCACTAAGCTATCACTTCCCCCACACAAACTGCGTGCACACTAAAAGACTCATCTCTCAGTATGAGTCAAAGAGCTCTGGCTTTCACAGGGTATGTAGGTCAAGTACAACAACACTGCAACAACATTGCAGCCATTTATTCATTCATTCATTCTCATTAACTCCTTGGCTTCTGATGTCCACCCACAAACACTTCAGCAGTTTTCCCCAACCACGTTTACTTCATATCCACATCATTCTAAATCAGCATCTAAATACGATCTCTTCTGTCGTTTGAACGTCACCGTTATTTTGCTTCACAGAAAAATAAACTTAAGCTTCGTTATCGGTCACGTAAACGCGGTCTGACGTACGCAATGGACGGAAACGTTTGTATTTTGTTTTTGTGCGTCATTCCTCCAACGATGCAACAAGAATGTAATAAAAAAATACGATGATGTCTGATAATAAACATACAGTGACGTATAGACGTTTCTGGAGAATTTCAGAGTGAAATGGAATGTGTAGACAGTGTGTGTGTGCGCGTGTGTGTGTGTGTGTGTGTGTGTGTGTGTGTGTGTGTGTGTGTGTGTGTGTGTGTGTGTGTGTGTGTGTGTGTGTGAGAGAGAGAGTGAGAGGCAGGAATATCTGAACTTCTCACCAGTTTTCCGGCTTCAGACAGATTTTCTCTATGAGCAGACAGAGATGTGGGTGCAGTGAAGTTCCGGCTGTGAGAGTCATTTAGCAGAACTGTGGTCTTCCAAACACATTCTCTCAGCCAAATACTACACTTCAACTATTACTCTCACTCACTCATTCTCTACCGCTTATCCGAACTACCTCGGGTCACGGGGAGCCTGTGCCTATCT
>NC_062529.1:20180203-20232703 GCF_022655615.1 Tachysurus fulvidraco
AAAAAAAAAAGCGTTTGTGAGGCATCGCAGTGGCTCACAAGTTCTTTCGCACCAGCTTTTGGCACATTGTGAACTGTAGAACTGAACAGAAGTCTTTATTTTGTCACATATACATTACAGCACAGTGAAATTCTTCCTTTGCCCAACAGTAGCGGCAGCTTGGCAGTTCTGGGGCTTGTACCCTGATCCTCTAAACAACAACCCAGAGGCTTAAACCCATTTGAGCTCCTGTGAGCCCGGAGGAGATGTTTTCCATCCTGAAGACATGACACACTGCCTCAACCCAGATTCCACTTCAACATACATGTCAGAAAGAACTCCTTCCTAAAAGACTAAACTATCCTGTTTACAACACTAAATAAATAACCGTAATTAATTATTAGTATGTAAGCTATCACAGGACAACAAGGACCGTGACTCAACAAAGGGAATACGTGACCGTGATTTGCAATGTGGAGCGGGATTTGTCCTGCGATCTTCTCCAGCCCGATGAAGCTGAATAAACTTCTTCATTAAGATCTTTGATGCCCTCGTCCTTTTATTTACTTACAACAGCTACACCGTGTCGTCACTCTTGGGTCTTAAGGTCAGACGTGATAAAGTGCTCCTGGAGCAGAGAGGGTTGAGGGGCCTTGCTCAAGTGCCCAACAGTGTCAGCTTGGCAGTGCTGGGGCTTGAACCCTGATCCTTCGATCAACAACCCAGATCCTTAACTGCCTGATCAGCCACTGCCCCAAAAAAGGGTTTTTGCATCAAGCTGGGGTCAGAGTGCAGGGTCAGCCATGGTGCGGCACCACTGTTTCAGGTGGGGGCTTGAACCCCGACCTTCTGATCAGTAACCCAATGCCTTCACAGTGGAGCCACCACGTCCCCGCTTTGGGACGACAGGATCTTATACATGACTACACCAAACACGCCCCACACACACACACACACACACACACACACACACACACACACACACACACACACACACACAGTAAGAAATTACAAATTGAATTGCACCCAGATTCCACTCCATGATACACATCAGAAAGAGCTCATTCCCAGAAAGGCTTAAGTATCATAAGGTAATACGTTTAAATCTCTAAATAAATAAACGTGATTAAATTGTTGGTATGGTAACAGCAGCAGGACATGAAGGACCGTCACTAAACAAAGGGTATACGTGACTGTGATTACCATTTATAGTTACCATTTGGGTGATAACTAACAATGCTGAGCCAAGTACGTGTACGTGACCATTATTAACATTTAAAGACATCTGGCTGGTCTCATCTCCTCTCTCTGTCTCGCTATATATGCCACCCCTAAGCTCCCAGGGTTCCTAGATTGATCGTCTCATCTTACAGAGCTACTTCCTGATGTTCTACCCCTGGTTGGAGTCTTATTGCCCCGTGCGCACTCTGCCAGCTATTGATCTGCAGGTGACTCATGGGATTGTTGTAGATGAAGCCGCCCAGAGACTGTCATGCCTTATGTGAACAGTTGTTGTGTCAGTCAGCTGTATGGTCTGGTCTTTATCAGCAATCATTTAAAGACTTTGACAGTAAGGATTTAGTGTTGGGTTCGTGGTGAACTCAGAATTTGTGCTGTTCCCTTTAGTTCCTCAGGAGCTCTCGGTTGCACAGATATATAGTAGTGTAAATTTATATTTTTAAATTAATTTGAAACTTTAATTGTATTTATTTATTCATGTTTCTTCTTATTTTTTTTCTCTCTCTTCTGTTTCTATACTTCTGGAAAGCCAGAATGGGAGATGAAGGGAGATGTTTAAAGGGCTATACAAATAAACTGAATTTGAGTTTGTCTGGATGACAATATGTGACCAGGCATTTGGGAGACACTCAGTTCTTACGCTCAATACACATGCAAATCAAAACTTGTAGGTAGGTTTGTGCTTAAAACTAACTAACTAACTAACTAACTAACTAACTAACTAACTAACTAACTAACTAACTAAATAAATAAATAAATAAGCTAATGGAAAAAGATCTTTTTGACTTTTAGTTCAGGGAACCAGGGGGACTTACATACTGTAGTCTTACGTAGTCAGAGCTTCAGACTGACAACAGAAGGTCTGGGACTCCACAGCAGCTTGTATTGGCCAATGTAAAGTAGGGCTGTAGCTAGCGAACATTTTAGGGACCGGGTATTCTACCGCAAATGTCATCGATTACTCGAGTAATCAGTTAAAATGTATTTCTGCTTAATTAAAGAGCAATATTAAATATGCAAGAGACAATAAGACGGGTCTCTTAAAATGAACAACTAATAGGTTCCTTTTTTTAGAAAAAGGAACTTTTTTTTATATATAAATGCATTATTTTTTTTTAAATACATAGTATGCAATGCATACAACAATATTTTATATAAAAAAAAATAACAAAACCTTGGACATTTTCTGTCATTTTCTCCTGTTTGTTTCTTCTCTTTGCTCATTGACGTTGTCATCACGCCCTTCCATTTTGCAGCCCGCCCTAGCACGCGCCCTCAAATCAAAAGACAGCTAACTCCTCGTGTTTCCTTCTACTTTGACATAAGCATGGTCACACACACACACACAAAATAATTGCACAAGAACGTGACGTGAGCTTTAAAATGAATTAAACCCCCGAGGCACGGGGAGAACATGCAAACTCCACACACACACAAGGTGGAGGCAGGAATCAAAACCCCAACCCTGGAGGTGTGAGGCGAACGTGCTAACCGCTAAGCCACCGTGCCCCTGTATTCAGTGTCATGTTTATTGAAAATGTAACATTGGTGGCTATACAAATCAGAGCAGCGTGCCACCGTAGACGGTCGATTTAAGAAAGTCGTGCAAATTACCGAGTCTGAGGTAAACTTCATATCATTTAGTAAATGCAGAGTTTAGCAGATCTGCATAAGTGCTCGTTGTCACTATTGTAAACACTACAGTGTCCTTCTTCCAAGAGCATCATGACAGCTTCGTTTCCAGTTGGACCGTTACAACACACCACACACACACGGCTCCCAGAAATCCTGTAGAATCCAACACACTGATAACTTTGAAAGTGCTTTTAATTTTGTGTGATGTATGCACCAGACTAAGGGGATGCTAACTTCCGGGTCGGTCTACAGGAATACGCCGTCTGTGTGGCACTCTATATCCAGTACAGGTCTGTACGAGTTACTGAATACATAATGTGTATTAACATAAGGCTGTACAGCATAAAACACACTCAACACACTAATCACAAAGAACTGTCTCTGTGTGTAAGACTTTAGGCCTCGACTATGTTCAGGTAGGCGGAGCTAGACGAGGCCAAACTCGCGATGTACAGTAGCTACTAGCCAATCAAAGACTAGAGGGTCAGATTTGTAGTAATGCAAACTGAAAAAGTGCAGCATCACCACATCCCAATTATTAATAACGACCAGATCTCTCTGCTGGTCACTGTTAAAAAAAAAAAAAAAAAACTCCAGATGATTTCCACTGTCAAGTTAATCGTGATGCTGATTCTTAGAAAAGATGATTTCTAACACATGTTAAAAATGAATGTTGATGGCAAATGAAGCTAACAGCACTCATCACACTTATAAACTGCATGTATGGTCTTACCTTCCTGTTAATATTGGCAAAGTCCTTCTCCACCCACATGATGTCACACGCTTTCTGGAGGAAGAACGGCACTGTTAGAAAGAATCAGCTTTTACATCCCGCCTGCATCCTGACAGGACTCGTCGTTTCACTTTATCTCTCACACACACACGCACACGCGCACAGGAAGACACTGACCACTATTGCCTCACCACTTATTTCCGTTTCCTTTGTTTCAACATGTGAGAATTTCTCATCTTTTTTCACGGTCTTGTTCTAAGCTACAGTAAGTGTCAGCTGTGCTCCGTCCCAAATCCACGTCCATTTAGCCTAGTCGCTAGGACGTCGATTTGAGAAACGGCCCAAACTACAGGCCACGTAAAAACTGCTTAACTCTGTCATTTCCGTGTGATGTACTGAGGCGTTAACCATCTGATTGTGGTCTTATATGAAACAAGCTGATCATGACATTCCAGCTGATCAGCTTGCACTCTGATCACATCCGGCGAATGTTTCTCATCGGTTTGATAAATTATAGTGAAAACTCTTCTGGAGTGGGAGATACTGTACGACCCTGCGGTTTAGGAGGAATATCGTGAGCTGCCGTGTTACAAAAACTGAGAGGTGTGACGCTGTACGACTTGCTCAAGGTAGCTCTTCCTGTGTTTCAACACTTACGTGCGTGCGCTTGATTTTGACTTCAGACAAATACACAGACAATTTTGTGAGATAAAGTATGCACAAATGCTTGTGCGGCGACTGGCTGAATAAGCTGATTCTCCTCAGCTGTGTGCGAGAAAACTCTTCCTGTTTATAAAACACTTCCAGCAGTCAGAGCACACACTGTTACTAACACACTAACATTGAATAAAATACTAATCCCTCACGTGAAATCTTATTCGACTAAAACTTATATCTGCTATCGATAAATATCGAATCAAATCAATGGCCGATTCCTCAAACCTGAGTTTAAGTCATCCCTAAACATCAAGTCACAGAACCAAACACCTCTAAAACTACTAACCCACCCTCCTGTCACTAATCCCGAATATTTCCGCTTACCAAACATAATTATTCCTTAACACAAACAGCCACTAATCCAAAAACTCCTAATCCCTAAAAATCCTCAGATATTAATAAACATCCTTCTAACCCACAGCGTCTGTGGTTATTAACGCACAAGTCCTATCGAACCCGCGAAACAAAAACACTTTGTTAAGGAACCATAAAGAAGTGAAAAGTGTCAGTTATACGAGTCAACCGATTCAAAGCAAAACTTTAGAAATGCAAATAAAGGTTAACACTCGTCTCGTCTATAACGCTAACAATCTAACCACTACTGTATACCCATCTCAGAAACATGATGAGATCTGCGTGAGGAGCTCGCTAGGGTGCTTCATCCATCCTGCTGAGGACTTGTGTAGAAATGAGGCGTGGTCAGTATTAGACAGGTGAGATCTTCTCAGGTTAAAGAAAAAAGCAGCTACATTTGCCTCCTGTACTGCATCTGATACACTACAGTCCTGACTTCCTCCACACACACAAATCACTAACAACTCTGACTCCTAGTGTAGAATAAACGTGTATCTACACGCCCTGATCCGCTCTTTATTCCGTCTTTCCCTCTCTCCCTCCTGCTGCTAAAGTGGATGGACAGAGCAGAGTAAACTTGCCTGAGGCATGCGCTGTTTGCTACGGAAGATATGCCTCCACATGTCCGAGCGCTGCAGACAATGACAGATTCGCAGCTCTCTCTTTCTCTCTCTCTCTCTCCCTCACACACACACAGTCGAAAGGAAATAAAAGGGGAAATGCAAATCTAAATGGCTAACACTGTGTGTGTCAGAGAGAAGAGCGAGAAGATGGGTGAGTGAGGCGGAAAGAAATAACAGAACTTTCTAAGGAAACTCTAACTCACGAGTCGAGTCACCCAGTGACCAGGAAACACCCACAGCCAAACAACCCCCCACCCCCACCTATCTAGTTTAACTGGCAGGTTATTAGATATATGTGTAGATATAATAATAATACATTTAACCTTGAGTTCAGTAGTAACTCAGTTACTCAGCAACTCCAGCTTGTTAGCCAACAGCTCATTATTCTTAACCCAAAAAGTAGTAAGTCCTAACTATACCTAACTATATCTTTAGTACCGCAACACTAGTACCCAGATCCCTAACCTCATTACCCCCAACCCTAACACTGGTACCCAGATCCCTAACCTCAGGACACATTATACTAAAGTACCACCCCCCAACACTCACATACCCTTGCACATGAAATAATAGTCAGTAAGGCACTGGGGACTGTGTGTGTGTGTGTGTGTGTGTGTGTGTGTGTGTGTGTGTGTGTGTGTGCCTGCTTGTGCAGCTGGAATATGAGAACTCATGCATCAGTAAAATTACTATACACAGCAATGGTTTTGTCTTGCTGCATACATTTATATCAGCATCTAAACACACACACACACACACACAAACAGTGATTGTATTGCAACAATATGGAAAGGATGGAGTGAGAGAGCTGGGGTCCATAGCCAAGAAACATTACTTTCAGAAACGTGTGTGTGTGTGTGCGTGTGTGTGAAGATCCCCCCTACCCCCCACAGGACATGAATATGCATAAAAATGTTAATGAGGTGGTACATAAAAGCAACAGCACTTAAGGAAGGCCTGAAAGTGTTGCACTTGAGAAACAGAAACACACACTCTCTCTTAGTTGCACTCTATTATCTGAACATAGCTCTCTTTGGTTCCCATTGCTAATAAGTGTATTTCCCCTGTTAACCACAAGGGGTCAGGCGTTCATTCACTAAAGCTAAAAGTCTGCATGATGAAACAGCATCCACTTTCTCGCATTAATCTCTTAGAGTAAAACCCAGCGGAGGGATTAGAGAGTGAAACAGCAGACATAGAGTAAGATTAGTACTGACAGGAAAGTGAAAAGAAGTGAGACGATCTACAGAGGAACGAGAGCGGAGGGAGAAGGATATTGTGGACCAAAAAATCGTGTGTTCTTGCCTCACATGCCGTGTCCTGTCAGTGCATCCACACACAGGCCGTGTCCAGTAGAGACAGTGAACAGAGTTTAGGAGCTCGCTGGTGGTGGTGGTGGTGGTAGTAAAGGAAAGGTAAAATCCTCTCATATATGACTGAACATATCTCTGAAAGTCCAGAGAACTTTGTGAAACAGCATCATCAGGCATATCTTAAACACACAGCACTCCTCCAACACAAGTCACAGCAGGCAGAGATAATTCTTCTTCAAAACTTTCACACGCAGGACAAGCAGACACACATACACACGCACACACACACACTTCAAGGCTGTGTATGTGTATGAGTGTGTGCATGTTACTCTCGATCCTTCTGCAAACATTTACTCCACTAATCCCACCATTTCTCACCAACAGAAAAGAAATCCCAATGATCTCTGAGGTTGCCAGATTTCTCTTGGGTCCCTTTAATAATACACTGGATCACATTAAAGTTGCTTTAAAGGTGGGGTGCACGATGTCTGAGAAATGCTTCAGAAAACTGAGTCGGGCCGACAAACAAAACAAAAAAAGGTGTAGCCAATGAGCAGAAAGGGGCGTGTCTTTTCAATATGGGCGGAGAGAGTGTTCAGTGCGCGTGTGTGACATTAGCAGAAACCAAATGATTGTTGTAATACAGTAATACAGTATATGCCGTCTAATACAGTATATGCCGTCCTTTGCATTATGATGATGCTTGTGTCATTTTTGCTCGTTTGTTTATCTGCAATCATATTGTTCTTCCTTTCAGCTATGATAGACACATTTCTTTCTTAGTTGCCTGGGTTACGTATGTATGTGTGGGCGGAGCTATCAGTGCAGGGGTGGGACCCATTTGGGTTAGGGGCGTGTTTGGTTTGGTGATTTCTAATGTCAACATTGGCTTTCAAACAACGTACACCCCACCTTTAAATGTCAAAAAATAAAACAAGCAGAGAGGTCTGGTCCTCAATGTAATAACACGACCACAACTGATTTAATACTAATAAAAAGGAAAGGAGCTGTGTGCGAAAGCCTACTGCTCCAAATGCATTATGCACGTACACGCAGACAGACATGTGTATGCATGTGCACATACACACATCCGCAGACACGCTTGCAAGCTCAGTGTTAATCGTTTTTAATGCTTCGCTGTACAACGGTTAAGTCTGAAGCTTGTTAACGTTCGAACTCGGACGTCGCCGTGTTCCGCTCAGGACGGTCGATATCGTGAGCATGTCAGGGTCAAAAGTCAAACTGTGCGCAAGAAGGTTTCCAGACGCCTTAGTAGGCAAAAAGAAACTGCTAATTTACTGAGCTGCTCAGAACATCCTGTCCAATCAGAACCTCCAGGCCCTGATTGGCGGTTCTCACTGGCAGAGTGATGTAATCCCACAGGGTCATGAATGAATGTGTGTTTGGGAGAATAAAATGTGAATGAGAGTTCGGAAAACAGAGACAGGAGGAGTGAACAAATGAAAATTTGGGAGAAAGAGAACAAGCGAGGAAGAAAAGAAATTTTAAGAGCTATGGAGAGAGAGAGAGAGAGGTGAAGGAGGAAAAATGAGCGCGAGAAAGAGAGAATGGGCAGGATATATAAAGACAAAGAATGGAGAGCAGGAAAAAAAAATTGGCTGTAGAGTAACCATAGTGATACGGATGAGCTCAGTCACCATGACAACACACCGCTGTGTGATAGCGTGAAATAACACACACAACTCACACTCACATGCTGAGGAAGAATGGAAGAATGAAAGAATGAATGAACCAACATTAGTGAAACTGAATGTTATGTAATTATAGCATCATCTATATCATCATCATCATCATCATCGGCTAAAGAGCTCAAAATAGGATAAATCTAATCTTAGAACTAAAGCGGCTGAAAAGATCGCTTCAGGTCGACGTCTCAGGAATATTTGCTGATCCAGAGCCAACACCACCACGTCATAGCATGGAGATCAGACGCGAGTGAACCGTGCTGCTAGCCTGCTGTTCTTGCCATGGAGGAGTGAAGTGATTGCATTACCAAGACGGGTGGATTACCAGAAGCTCAACTGCAACTTTTCTGTCTCAGACAAACAATTTAGAAAAAGAACAAGATTAAAGTGTTCCCTGTGAGGATCGCAAGATATCTAGAAGTGTACCAGCTCCAGTCAAACAGACAGTCAAAGAGAAGTTACCAAACTCTGTGTGGTCTCTGAGGCCAACAACCTCCTAATCAATACACAATTGTCAGACTGTATCTGACTGTAGAAAGGACATTATTCATAATAACACTCTCTGGTATTTATAACAGTTTATAATCACACCCTCCAGTGTCACCCAAATGAGGACAAGGTTCACTTTCGAGTCTGGTTCCTCTCAAGGTTTCTTCCTCTTCCATCTAAGTTTTACCTCACCACAGTCACCTCAGTCACCTCAGACTTGTTCACTGGGGATAAATACAAACACATTTAAATTTAAGTCTAATAATCTTGAATCTTTTTTTTTTTTTACTATATTCTTATGTTCTGTAAAGCTGCTTTGACACAATGTCCATTTGTTTTAAGGTCTATACAAATAAAAAGGAGTTGAATATAAAGCAGTGTGTAGCAGTTGCACGTGTAATTTATTTTAAAGTTAAAGGTGCGGTGCACGATCTCTGAAAGCCAATGTTGACATTTGAAATCACCAAAACAAACACGCCCCTAACCCAAATGGGTGTCACCCCGGTTTTGATAGCTCTGCCCCACACATACACACGCAACCCAGGCAAATATTATGGCGGAACCTGCCGGGGCAGCTGGCCGAGGGTATATTTTTATCAATAAATGAACACAATGAGTAATACTATGGTAATACAAATGTATCGACCATTCAACACCTAGAACCCGAGGCAGAGGTAACGGCAGAGGCTAATGTCAGACACGCGCACTGAACACTCTCTCTGCCGCATATTGTCAAGACACGCCTCTTTCGGCTCATTGGCTACACGTTTGTCGGCCCGACTCCGTTTTCTGAAGCATTTCTCAAACCTCCTGCACCCCACCTTTAAAGGAAGTTGGCTGCCAGATGGTTTCTTATTCCCTGACCAAGAAAATTCACTCTGAGGAAAAACTGGGCACAGAGAGTGACCTGTATGTTTACTGAAGTTATAATAATCCAAGCCTTAAAGGCAATTTAGAGCTAATGTAGTCCATCGGTGGAAAGTGTATGCAGTATTACAGCAAGTGTGTGTGTGTTTGTGTGTGTGTGTGTGCCTATAAAAAATTATAGAGTGGGCCCACGGAGTCACTATAAGAGCTAGAACATCTAAGGCCACTTAATCCTGACCTTAGACCTCACACACACACACACACACACCCAACACACACTTGAATCTCTTCAGGTTCTGATGCTTCTGTATTAGTTAATAAAGCCCATTAGTGCTTAGATGGCACAACCATTTCGCACACAGAGAACACACACACGGGTTTGGAGAACACTCCGTCACAGTAAACAAGATGATAGTGTCTGCGAAAAGGTGAGTGATTCATGCAGCTAAACGAAACAATAAAACCATCAAATCAAGGACAGAGCCCCATAAATTACCATCTCTCTCTTTCACACACACACACACACCACACACACCCCCCAGACACAGTGCCTGCACACAGCACTCAGCAATCAATATCACTAGCAGCTCTATTAGAGCACGAGGTAATGCTGGTGTGTCTGCAAAAGTCTAAACGTAATTAACACGGTATAATATGTGATGCTGTGCTGTGGTAGGAAAGGGAGAAACCAGTTCAGGACGCGCTGGTGTAGAAAACTAATCCACCTCAGTGTGCGGACATTAACACGGCTTCACGGTGACCTGGGCTGATTGTTTTTCTATGACGGTCGACTTAATTCCTCTTCTGTCACATGAATTTGACGACAATTCCGATGAATCTGTAACATAATTAACTTCAGCTTCACTTGACCCTTCCAGAGAGCTGAGGTTATGAGCCTTATCTTATTTAAAGCAAAGACGCATGAGCAGGAATGTGCGAATGCAATTGAGTATGTGCGAATGTGTGAGTGGGTGTGAGTGTAAAGGAGAGTGAAAATATATGATACTGTGTGTGTGTCTGTGTGAGAGTGAGTGTGTCTGTGTGAGAGTGTGTCCAATAGAAATGGGAATAAATAGAATCATAGAAAAAGAGGTTTATGAAATGATGAGTGCGTCTCACTCTGTATGAAACGGAAGAGAGAAAGTGTGTGTGTGTGTGAGTGTGTGTGTGTGTGTGTGTGTGCACGCACAGGGTCCAAAGGGCATCTTTCTCTAAGTGATAAAAAGCAGTAGAGACATAAATTGCCCTGTAATGATCGGACACATTTCCCAACATGCCCTGTGATGTAGGGCACTAAGTGTAGTGCTGCGCACTGAAGAGGAGCTGAAACACTGTATATTGAGAGAGAAACCAGCGGCTCAGCACATGTTCGTCACAGCAGGTCTTCTGTCCGATCAGTCGTCACGTAATCCTGTAATGAAGGGTCCATTTTTATCCGGAGGGGCGTGGCCTCTGCCAGGATGACTCCGCCCACAAAGCCTGGATGGTTTGGCGAGGATGAAGACGGTGTAATTGTGTGTAAACCTGGTGGCAGTCTGTATGAACACCTATTATCTCGGGGAAGAATTGTAGTAGTGTAGAGTGTGAAAGAAAACCGATGGGTCTCAAACTCACAAGTGTATAATGTACTTCAAGCATGGCTGAGTTTTCTCATTTCTCCTAGAGACTAATGGCTGTCAGAGAGGGGTGTGTGTGTGTGTGTGTGTGAGAGAGAGAGAGAGAGAGAGAGAGAGAGAGAGAGAGAGAGAGAGAGAGAGAGAGAGAGAGAGAGAGAGAGAGAGAGAGAGAGAAACCGAGAAAGAGAGAGAGAGAGACACACACACAGAGGAGTACAGAGAGAACGAGAGAGAGAGAGACCAAGAGAGAGAGAAACAGAGGGAGACAGAAAGAGAGAGACAGAAAGAGAGAGACAAAGAGACAGAAAGAGACAGAGAGAGATCCCAGTATAAATTAGAACAGCTGTGTGAGAGACCTTTAAGGACACCATCATGTGCTGCTAATTGAGTTGTTGATGCACAACACCGACCCTGAAAATACTCATTTCTGATTGGCTGACAAAAGTCCATCAATCCAACACACAGGACGTACAGTACAGCAGCTGACAGGAGATTTCCTCTTCCAACCTTTTCCACACTTTGTAGTGTTGCAGCCTGAAATGAAGAGTATTCCTATTCGATCTACACAATATGTGGAACATTTACAAGTCAAATCTCTCTCACACACACACGTATGCGCACACACACACACCAAACAAAAACAGACCCCTGTGGTTGTCCACCTTTGGCTTCAATAACAGCTGGAACATGCCTCAGCTTTGCACATCTGGATCCGGATATGTTTGTCATTTCCTCTTGGCAGAATTGTTCAAGTTGTTAGAAAGCAGCAGCGATTTTTAGTCCAGGTTTTAAGAGTAGAAAATGTTGAAATGTTAAAAGAGGCACATTAATAAATTGCTAATTGTATTTGTCAAGTACACAACCGTACACCGTACGACATGCAGTCAAAAGCTTTTTAAATAAGAATGTGGGTGGAAAAGGGCAGAAAGTGTACAGAGGAATAGTGAAATACACTGTATATATGCATGAGTTCAGACAAGTGACAGAACAGTAAGACTATTGGGAGTTTAATTGTTCTGCAATAAATGATGTGTGTGTTGCACAGACACACACACACACACACACACACACACACACACACACACACACACACACACACACACACACACACACACACACACACACACACACACACACACACAAGTCCAACGTACAGGTTCAAGTCCAGGTATCGTCGTGGTTGAGTCCGGCTGGCCTGCAGGACTAAGCTCCTGTTCTCTCTCTCTCACTACAAAGAAGAGGATAGATCCTGTCAGAGATTTCCTGAGTCCGGACAGCTGAGTCACTGGCTATTTTCAAGCGGCGGCCGAAGACCAACAGTACTTATTCAGGAAACACTTCAACAGCATTCTTTCCTTAGCTTTTGCATAAAAAACAAACAAACAAAAAAACAAAAACAAAAAACAAACAAAAAAAAAAAACCACAACCTTTGAAATATTTCATTGTAACTTTGAACAAATGTCTTGAACTCAAGGTTATCTTAAGATTGTAACCTAGTGAGCCAGCATTAATGTAAGGGCATCTGCCAAATGTTGTAAATGTAAATATGCGTGTCCGCCGTGTGCGTGTCCGCCGCGCGCGTGTCCGCCGTGTGTGTGTGTGTGTCCGCCGTGTGTGTGTGTCCGCCGTGCTCAGCCTCGCCACTTGCAAACCAGATCCTTATTGTGTTTAGATTGTAGAAAGCAGCAGCACGCCTAAGAGACTCCTCAGTGTTGGACAAGGAGTGTAAAGACAGTCTGCCAGAGCGAGTGAGAGCAGGACAGTCTGCCAGAGCGAGTGAGAGCAGGACAGTCTGCCAGACTGGTGGGTTTAGTTCTAAAGGGTCCTGGCTGCTTGAGAAGCTCCACACTACACTGCATGTTACTGTAAACAAGGAAACTGCACACGGGGAGGAAAACAAGTGTGACAAGTGACAAGTGTGAAGGCCAAAAAAAAGTGTGAGTGAGTGGAAGAGAGAACGCAGGTGACGACGGATGACAGACCGCTTCAGCTGCCGAACACGTCTTCATACAGACACTAATTTATGAGCATGCATGAAGTTTACGGCAGCTGTCAGGACGTCACTTTGGACAGAAGAGACTGAGATGCTGCGTATGCAGGATGTGGGTTAGGGTTCCAGCGTGTAAATGCTTTCTCTACCTGAAGCCTCTCCAGCAGTCCTGGTGAAGTCTGGAAGTCAGCTCTTAAGTTCCTCACTTCCTCTTCGTTAGCTCAAAGCAGTAATTGGATTTTTTTATGCAAACTCCAAGGAATCGATCAAACTCTTCATTTCCATGTCTTATCTTTCTCTGTGCTCTGAGCCGCACGCTCGTCTGAAGCGCCGAGCCAGAAAGAGAAGAAGAAAGATCCTGAATGACTCAGCAGGCTGCGACCTTTCAGAGTCGTGTTGGCTATTAAAGCATGATGATAAATCATGTAGTGAAATAAAAACAAGGGACACAAACAGAAGAAGAGCTAAATAAGCAAGGAGAGAGAACTGTTTTTGTGTTCACACACACACACGGTCGATATGTATATATCACTCAAACACACACACACGCAGACGCAAGCTCTCACACACGCAGACGCACACACACTCAGGCGCACACACACGCAGACGCACGCTCGCACACTCGCAGACACACTCAGATGCACACTCGCAGACACACTCAGATGCACACTCGCAGACACACTCAGATGCACACTCGCAGACACACTCAGATGCACACACGCAGACACACTCAGATGCACACACGCAGACACACTCAGATGCACACACGCAGACACACTCAGATGCACACACGCAGACACACTCAGATGCACACACGCAGACGCACACACACTCAGGCGCACGCTCGCAGACACACTCAGATGCACACATGCAGACGCACACACACTCAGGCGCACACACGCAGACGCACGCTCGCACACACGCAGACACACTCAGATGCACACACGCAGACACACTCAGATGCACACACGCAGACGCACACACACTCAGGCGCACGCTCGCAGACACACTCAGATGCACACATGCAGACGCACACACGCAGACGCACTCAGACGCACACACGCAGATGCACGCTCGTACACACAGACGCACGCTCGTACACACACAGACGCACGCTAGTACACACGCAGACGCACGCTCGTACACACGCAGACGCACGCTCGCACACACGCAGACGCACGTTCGTACAAACGCAGACGCACACACGCAGACACACTCAGACGCACACACGCAGACGCACGCTCGTACACACGCAGACGCACGCTCCTACAGACGCACACACAGTCGCTCGCTTGCACACACACAGACACACCAACACGAGTATATAACTCACTTATGTAAGAGTGAGTGTGTAATATATCAAGGACAATCATCATTATCGTGGTTTTCTCTGTCTCTCTCTCTCTCTCTCTCTCTCTCAGCTTGCTGTTGATAATACGTTGGATCTATATGACAGACTGGCAGTCAGCTCGCTCACTGCAACACTACAGTGTGTGACTAGATGATGTCATCATATCCGCATGGCTGGTTCTGGAAGGCCAGAGCAGGAAGTGATGTTGTTGTAGTGCTGACACGGCAACTACATAAATAGCTACAAACATATGCACACCGAATCACAGCTAGGTCAGGAGTGGGGGAGAGAGACGAAGAGAGAGAGAGTGTGTGTGCGTGCGCACACACGTGTGAGAGAGAGAGCGAGAGAACAGAAGGAAAGACTGGTAAAGCCTCTAATCAACCAAAACTCATCCCCCATCCTGAGACTTTCCTCTCTTTCTGTGTGTGCGTGTGTGTGGGTGTGTGTGTGTGTGCGCGTGTGTGGGTGTGGGTGTGTGTGCCTGCAATGCTGAGTCTCACAGTCTGTAATACACACACACAAACAGGAAGTGAAAGGATTGAAATGTTCTGCAGAAAGCTGAAGGACAGAGACTTCTTCACACATGTACACATGTCAGTAAAACAATCTCTACTGATTGCCTCACACACACACACACACACACACACACACACACACACACACACACACACACACACACACACACCTCTCACTCTTTTACAGAGAGACATTTTGTATTTGTTGATCCCTGAACTGAAGCAGTTAGAGCTGAATAATATCTGGCTTTCAGTCACTGTGTGTGTGTGTGTGTGTGTGTGTGTGTGTGTGTGTGTGTGTGTCAGGCTGTACTACAGGTGTAAGAGTGGAGCTGAGAGCAGCAGTTCAGACAGTGAGTGCCACAGTGGGTCATGAGAGCAGCTTTATGTCTGCGAGACTGTTGCTGTGGGCCATAACAATGATGATTACATACTGTGGGGCTGAGAGGGAAGCATAGAAAGTGCAGGAGAGAGAGAGAGAGAGAGAGAGAGAGAGAAGGATAGAGAGAGAAAGAGAAATAGAGAGGAGATAGAGAGAGAGAGAGAGAGAGGGAGGAGAGAAATAGAGAGAGAGAGAGAGAGAGAGAGAAGGATAGAGAGAGAAAGAGAAAGAGAGGAGATAGAGAGAGAGAGAAGGCCAGAGAGAGAGAAAGAGAAATAGATAGAGAGAGAGAAATGGATAGAGAGTGAGAGAAAGAAATAGAGATGAGAGAGAGAGACAGTAAGAGAGAGAGAGAGAGAGAGAGAGAGAGATAGAGAGAAAGAGAGAGAGCTGAATAAAGACAGTGACAGCAGACTGTAAGTAAGAGCACTACATAATGTACTGTACAGGACACCGGAGCAGGTTCACTGGACCTTTGACCTGTGATTAAACAAACCAAACCATCATTTTAAAGCCACTGTACTTGAACCGAGACCACTGTGTGTGTGGGGAAGGGGGGTGTCTGACTTCGAGATGGGGGGTCTGACTGCGAGGAGGGGGGTCTGACTGCGAGGAGGGGGGTCTGACTGCGAGGAGGGGAGGTCTGACTGCGAGGAGGGGAGGTCTGACTGCGAGGAGGGGAGGTCTGACTGTGAGGAGGGGAGGTCTGACTGTGAGGAGGGGGGCTGACTGTGAGGAGGGGGGGGTCTCACTGTGAGGAGGGGGGTCTCACTGTGAGGAGGGGGGTCTGCAGGCCATGAATCAAATCACATTACCCGACGCGGCTGTTTCTGCTTGACATCATAGACACACATTTGTAGCAGCTTTGGACTAAGTTAACTAGTATTACTCATCTTCACCATGTGACCTGACATGAAGCCTTTTCTTCATCATGCTCATGATTACAGTGATGTGATCCAGGTGCTGTTTGTCTTCACTGTTACTCCCCCAGATAATCCTCCATTACTAGTCCACACACACTTATCTTACACACGTCAACGGAAACATACACTGGAAAGTCAGTGTGCACGCGTGTGTGTGTGTGTGTGTGTGTGTGTGAGAGAGAGAGAGAGTTCTGCAGCATGTTCTGTCTCATCTGGCTCAATGTAGTGGAATGTAAAGTATTTGTCCCGGTCTCCTCCCAAAGACGAGTTCATACAGTGTTCTGTCTCTCTCTGTCTCTCTCTCTCTTTTTGGCTGTCTCTCAGTCTCTCTCTCAGTCTCTCTCTCTCACACACACACTTTATCAGACATACTACCCCAAGCACTGGATACACCCTGCTATCAGCACCTTTTCAAACATGAGTTCTAGCAACACACACACACACACACACACACACACACACACACACACACACACACACACACACACACACACACACGCCGTAAAGCTTAAGGTCAAAGAATTATGTACACATCACTTCAAGACTGACTATTAATGCCTTGCCGTGGCAACATGTTGCCGTGGATACACACACACGACATGTACAGTACTGCAGTACTGCTGTACAACACACACACACAAACACACACGCACACAACTAATGGTTGATGTGCCAGGACTGCAGGCCAAAACTGCTCTAACACACCCTTAACACATTCCCCTTGGAACGTCCCACCATGTAACATCTGGACTGTGATGTTCACTGCAGGCTTTTGGGAGCCAGACTGACATTTCTGTTAACTTCCTTATTTTATTTAGGAAATGTGGTGGTTTAAGCTCTGGGTTGGTGATTGGACTGGCAAACTGCCACCATTGGGGTCTTGAGCAAGGCCCTTAACCCACTGTGTGTGTGTGTGTGTGTGTGTGTGTGTGTGTGTGTGTGTGTGTGTGTGTACTGTACGCACAGTTGCCGTCCCACTCGGTTCCTCTCACTAGACGCTTAGTCACTCTAACGGTCAAACAACCGTGTGACACTGTGAGCAATCAACCAGAGATTAGTGTGTGAGATTAAAGCAGAGCTGAGCTGCTGTGATACTACACACACACACGACACACACCACCTGCTCGAGCACATTCACACACACACACACACTCCCGTCATCATGCAGTCTTCCTGTCATTCAGCTAAACACACAGTAACAGACTGACTGCAGGCAGGCAGGAGCTCTGCACAGGCAGGAGCTCTGTGTGTGTGACGCTGTTTCACAACCAGATGGACACGACGACGTTAAACTGTTCCATCTCTCTAATCTCAACTGCTTTATATATCACAGCGGTTTATATACGCTTTAGTACGTCTCACACTGAGGAGTGGCTGTGAAAATAAACCCCAAATCTAACCATCTCACAAAGGTAGGGGAGGAGGAGGAGGAGGAGGAGGAGGGGGAAATGAAAAGGAGAAAGAGGAGAAGTAGAAGGGGCAGAGGAAAAAAAAAGTAGGCCGGCAAGAAGAAGAAGGACAAAAAGTAGAAAAAGGACGAGAAGAAGAAGATGGACGATAAGAAAAGGAAGGAGGACGAGAAGAAGGACAAAAAAGAAGAAGTACGAGAAGAAAAAGAAGAAGACAAAAAAGGAGGAGGACGACAAGTGGAAGAAGGGGGAAAAGAAGAAAATGGACGAGAAGAAGAAGAAGGGCAAAAAGAAGAAAAAGAAGAAGGATAAAAAGAAGAAGGAAGAGAAAAAAAAGAAGAAGGTTATGGTTCTTCAGTTTTGTCTGATTTTACGCATCTATTGACATTTCAGGCCCAGAGATTCTGATCAAATCCCAGATCAGGATAAGATCCATGCCCTCGGTGTCTAAACTGTGTTACACTGGGATTGTGTCCGTCAGCTGTGTGTGTGCGTGCGTGCGTGCGTGTGTGTGAAGTGTGAGATCCACAACAGCAGAGCGTCAGGTCTGATCCCAGTGTCTGAATAAATCAGCCAGAAATCTGATTAGTTCCAGAGAAGACGAGAGACGTGAAAGAGGGAAAAACGACAGTGTCTGACTGGTTAGCATTGTTGTGTTACATGTTAGTACAGAACATGAGCTTCTGCCTGAGGACTAGAGCTTTTATCTACACTCTGAGAAAAGACCAGACCAGATGAGACGAGAGCAAGAAAAAGGAAGAAAAGAGAAAAGAAAATAATGGGGGGGAAAAGAAAAGAAACGAAACGAAAAGAAAGAAGAAAGCAACAGTGTAATAATTCTAGTCTCTGTGGGGCAGATGATGATGATGATGATGATGGAGGAGTGGGACATGTTTTCGAGTGGGAAGAAGCTTCATCATTTTTCTTGGCTTTTAAAAAAAAAAAAAAATTAGAAAAATGTTTTTAAACAAAACATTTAAACAAAACACACACAAATGAGGAGTTTATCGTGACAGGTGATTGAGCTGCTCCAAACCCAGCCGGCTGTTTAACGAGGAGGCCACAGCAGAAATAAAGCCTAGAATACACCACGTAACCATTTCATTATAAATGTTGCTGTTGTTCTTTCAGCTGCTCCCTGTTCAAGGTCTCCACAGTGGATCGTCGGGGTTTTACACCGGATGAGCGTCCTTACACAACCCTCCCATTTTATCAGGGTGCTGAGTTAACCTCTCAATGACTGGATCAGATCCCTGCCTGGGATTCGCACCCATGCTGCGTCAACGAGAGCCAGAAAACCTGCCACCGGACCACCAAGAGGCTAACATTACATTATATATGCGATCGGTACATTTGTAAACTCACACACTTTATTGTATAATGTACATCCCCGTGTAGAAAAAAGGGGGGTGAACACTTATGCAAATCGCTACAGACTTACTGGGAGTTTTTAAACTACTGTCTGGTCACATACTGTAGAACCACAGTGTACTAAACACAGTAAATAATGAACCCCACTGATTAATCAATACCCAGGATGCAGTTTGTTGCGTGCATGACATCAGACTGCATCGTTACCGAGGTGATTTCAGTCTTTTTCACCGCTGTTTCGTTTCGGTGTGCGCTTCGCTTCGCCTCGCATTGTGACGATCGTTAAAAATAATCCTCAGTAGAGTTGCGTATCTGGTAATAAAGTATTGGCAATGATTGCGAGCTGAGACTCGAACTGCAGCCTGCTACAATAACGCTGAAACTAATTAGCTCATATTAAACACTGCTCATTAAAAAAAGAAATAAATAAATAAAATGAAGGAACAGGAAGTGGAATAATTAAGTCCCCTTGGCTTCTGGGGGGAAAGTAACGATAGCAGTCCTGCTGAAAGCCGTCAGTGGCTCAGTGGATCCAAGATGGCATCATTTCCATTCAGCCAGTCTGCTGTGAGAATCCTGCAGCTCGAACAGTAAACTCTCACACTGAATGTCATCAGGTCCAGCCATCGCTGTGGGAACGACTTCGGGATTATTAGCATTTAGTCCAGTCCTTGTTTTCATTTATTTATTTATTTTACATGCAGAAAATATAATCCATGATCAGCAGAACATGATCGAATTAAAGTTCCCTATGGGGGTGGGGGGTGAAGGGACCAGATTTTCACCATTCAAAATCACTATCTTTGCTTGTGGATAAAGAATTTGGGGTATAAAACAGGGGTCAGCAGCCCCGCGGCTCCGGGGCCGCAAGTGGCTCTTTCATCCCTCTGCTGCGGCTCCCTGTAGTTTGGAAAAGAAATATTTTATTTCAATTTATTTTATTTTAGTGAGTTAGTCTAAAAAAAAAACTTAATTCTAAATTCTAAGATCATGATGCTCTTTTACCATTAAAATAAACCGTGTTCGATTTTTTTTGTCGCTCAAAATACGCGTCGTAACTGTCGGCGAAATCCGACACAGAAGCAGACGCGTTTTTGGTTCGCTGCAGCCGGCGAGTTAAAATTTTTATGTCATGAATACGAAGAGGTCACGATTAGACATTGAACGTTTTATTTGAAAGTAACCTTCGACCCAGCGTCTTTTTTGTTAAGGTTAGTTCAAACTGTTCAAAACATTTTTGTTAAATAAAATGTCGTTTACTCTGTAGCAGTTCGTTGAGTTCGTAAATGCAACACACTACAGTTTTTTCTATACTTTCCATAAAGGTAAAAAAACGATATATGCGGCGTATATATTTTAGATGTCAATAGGGTTTTGTGGCTCCTGTGTTTTTTTTCTGTTGCCGACCCCTGGAATAAAATAAAAAATTTTTTTACAACATACTCAAAAGCTACAAGGTTTGGCTTTTCATAATGACGAGTAACATCAACAACAAAATTATGATTAAAGTCCTGAATGTAATCAGACATATGCAGCTACACAGGAGAGGGGCGGAGCCACCAGGCACAAACGCTGGATGGGGGAAAAAAATCAAGACGTCTGAGTCAGTCTGGGGGATGAGACGTCTTACAAATGCCTTCTAAATCAGCTCAGGTGTTTATTAGGTGTCTATCTGTACGCCTCTCCCTCTCGCCCTCCGTCCGTACTCCTCTCCCTCTCTGTCCGTACGCCTCTCCCTCTCGCCCTCTATCTGTACGCCTCTCCCTCTCGCCCTCTATCTGTACGCCTCTCCCTCTCGCCCTCTATCTGTACGCCTCTCCCTCTCGCCCTCCGTCCGTACCCCTCTCCCTCTCACACCCTTTCTCTCACCCTCCCTCTCACCCTCCTTCTCTCCCTCATGCCCTCTGTCCGTACACCTCTCCCTCTTGACCTCTGTCCGTACCCCTCGCCCTCTCTGTCCGTACGTCTCTCCCTCACGCCCTCTACCTGTACACCTCTCCCTCTCGCCCTCCGTCCGTACGCCTCTCCCTCTCTGTCCGTACGTCTCTCCCTCACGCCCTCTATCTGTACGCGTTTCCCTCTCTGTCCATACCCCTCTCCCTCTCTGTCCATACGTCTCTCCCTCACACCCTCTATCTGTATGCCTCTCCCTCTCGCCCTCTGTCTGTACGCCTCTCCCTCTCACCCTCTATCTGTACGCCTCTCCCTCTCGCCCTCCGTCCGTACTCCTCTCCCTCATGCCCTCTATCTGTACGCCTCTCCCTCTCGCCCTCCGTCCGTACTCCTCTCCCTCATGCCCTCTATCTGTAGGCCTCTCCCTCTCGCCCTCCGTCCGTACTCCTCTCCCTCATGCCCTCTATCTGTACGCCTCTCCCTCTCGTCCTCTATCTGTACGCCTCTCCCTCTCGCCCTCCGTCCGTACCCCTCTCCCTCCCTTTCTCTCACCCTCCCTCTCACCCTCCTTCTCTCCCTCATGCCCTCTGTCCGTACACCTCTCCCTCTTGTCCTCTGTCCGTACCCCTCGCCCTCTCTGTCCGTACGTCTCTCCCTCATGCCCTCTATCTGTACACCTCTCCCTCTCGCCCTCCGTCCGTATGCCTCTCCCTCTCTGTCCGTACCCCTCTCCCTCACGCCCTCTATCTGTACACCTCTCCCTCTCGCCCTCCGTCCGTATGCCTCTCCCTCTCTGTCCGTACCCCTCTCCCTCTCGCCCTCTATCTGTACGCCTCTCCCTCTCACCCTCCGTCCGTACCCCTCTCCCTCTCTGTCCGTACGCCTCTCCCTCTCGCCCTCCGTTCGTACCCCTCTCCCCCTTTCTCTCACCCTCCCTCTCACCCTCCTTCTCTCCCTCATGCCCTCTGTCCGTACGCCTCTCCCTCTCACCCTCTGTCCGTACCCCTCTCCCTCTCTGTCCGTACGTCTCTCCCTTTTCGCCCTCCGTCCGTACATCTCTTCATCTCTCTGTCTTCCCCTCTTGGTTTGTCGACTTCCATTAATACTGGATGACAATTACAGGACTCAGTCTTGTAAGCGAATAAACATCGAATCGCAAACTCTATAAAATAGACTAAAAAGACTAAAGCTGACAAATTTCTGAAATGACACAGATGAGCTCACCGAGATGAGACGCTGCAGTCGGCCGTGCGGCGATGCTACAGTACACACGTCCGCCTTTGCTCCTTTCTACTTCCTCACCCTACACTTGATGTTTTCCACTACATCGGTACAGCACGATGCTCGATGGAGTTCTCACACCTTCCATGAGGAGAGGTTTAAATCAGCATTCATTTGGAAAAGAGGCTCCAATATCAGCCTGCTGTAACATTAACACTGGTCAGAGATCCTTATGTTCGAGGTCCTATCATGAGTAAGAACATATGTTCAGTGGGGTTGAGTCAGAGTCAAAGCTCAGTGCAGGACACTCGAGTTCTTCCACTACAACGTTAACACACCGTGTTGTTATGGAGCTCATGGGCTTTGTGCACTTAATGCCTGCAGTGTTTGAGTCTATTAGCTCCAGTAAAGGAGAATTCTAAAGCTACAGCATACAACTGTCTGCTTCAGACTTTGTGAAGAACCACATAGGGGTGTGATGGGCAGGTGTCCACATACGTTTGGCCATGCCTTGTATGGGGCAGTTGGTGGTTCAAGTGGTTAAGGCTCCAAGTTGTTGATTAGAGGATCGGGGTTCAAACCCCAGCACTGTTCCAGTGGTGCTGCATCATGTCGGACCCTGCGCTCTGACCCCAACCTCTAGGATACGAGAAGAAAGAATTTCACTGCGCTATGTTAATCCCTCTCCCCTGCTTCTCTCTTTCTACCCATCCGGAGGCATCCAGACATTGTACCAGCTCCGATCGTCTTCCGTGCGATGAAGATTCTGGACCTCCGTCAAGATGAGGTCGAGTCCGTGAGGATCCTGAGACATCTACAGATCTACCAGCTCCAGTTGGTCTCTGTGATACTAAAGAGGAGATGTGAACTCCATGTGATCCTTACACCGATACAACATTTGTCTGACTGTATATTTATATAAATCACACACCCCCCCGGTGTCACGCAGATGAGGTTCCCCTTTGAGTCCGGTTTCCTCTCAAGGTTTCTTCCTTCACCAATTTAAGAGAGTTTTTCCTTGCCTCTGCTGCCTGAGTCACCATAGACTTGCTCATTGGGGTAAATACACACACATTGTGAACTATATATCTCTAATAATAATAATAATAATAATCTTGAATTTTGTATTATATTAATTCTTTATATTTCTCCTTATATTTACCTTCTGTTCGATGTTTATGTTCTGTAAAGCTGCTTTGAGACCAAGCCCATTGTAAAAAGTGCTATACAAATAAACTTGAATTGAATTGAACTGCGCTGTAATGTTTATGTGACAAAATAAAAGGCTTTTGTTTTAGCTAAGAAACTGCTGGCAAAAATCAGACGATTGTATTAAAACTGTACAAACGAAAAGAGAAGTGTATCATGACATAATTGATATCAACAGTATACAAAAAAAAATGCTGGGTAAGAGGAATCAAATTTATTTATCATCATATTAATATTATCTGTTATTATATTATTATTATTATTATTATTATTGTTATTATTATATTAATGTAATGTATTATTATTATTATTTATCCCTTTATCTGCAAAGCTCTAGCTTGTCCAGACAGCCAGCCTTCATGCTGTCAATCTGTGACGGATCAATAATGTGAAAATAAACCCCTGCACTTTCCCCGGCAATTTTCAGGCAGGGTCACATGACGACAAATGTGAGTACGAGGCAGCGCTTGAGGCACTAGACTCTGATCCCCTACAACATTAAGCTGAAGTTCACGGAAGCCCGACTGCGCGGGTCTAAATGCGTTCAGAGCTTTGAACCCAAACACGCTCGGATTGCTCCCCTCCCCCCGACGGCCTAGCACTCAGACTCTGATGCTAGCGGGCATCGAGTAACATGGCAACCCGGATGTGCCACAAAGCAGTGCCGAGTGCTGAAAAATTAATGAGCGAGACTGGCTTTTCAGAGACAATGACCTCAAAAGAAAAACAATATCAAAGCTTGCTGCACATCGACAAGCCCCGCACCCAAACACACAAACACACACACACCCCTCTTAAAAGTGCCAATCGCAGTGGCATGTGGAACTCACATGCTGCTGTGAAAATCAAAACTAAGAGGCCATTACCCTGCATTAGAGCATTTACAAATCAAATTTACAGAGTGAAAAGCACTTACTAGCTGGCTTTTCCACTGGGACACACACACACACAGACACACACACACTATTATCAGAGATGATGTGAGATCTGTCTTTAGAATACTGAACCATTTCAGCAGATCGGAAGCCTGATTTACTGCATCGTCGTCAAAATCCATCGGAATGAATGTCTGGGATTTTTGTGAGGTTTACACCATCAGACCAGGGGCTTAAACTTTACACGTTTTCTTCCCCCCATCCGCCTGCATTCAAGTCACCGATCAACCCTTATGTAAATTTTAATGGATGTTATCTTTCAGCATTCATGGCACTTCTCTCAACTTTGAGCTTTGTGGATAAACCGGCTAATTAGATCATCTCCGAAAGGATTAACACCTTTCACTGAGATCCGGTCGTCATCTCGCTCACACACACACATCGACATCATCTCGCTCACACACATCGAGCCCGATTAATTACCACATAAACACGAGCAGGATGACGAGCATAACAGCTAAACTACTTCCGGTCCTGAACAAGAAGCTCCGAGATGGTGAGAAGAACCTGATTGGTCACAGAAGGTGTTGATAAATTTTCTAGTCTCTACACTAACTTGCTTCTACACCGTTGGACGCGTCACATAAACTAAGGCTGATTAAACAGATTTCACGATGCTTTGTAAGGAATGTAAAGGGGGGGGGGGGCAATGGAGGTGTGGAAGGCTTTTGGTTCAGTTCCCACCTCCAAACTGTGTGTAGGAGTTTGTATATGCTTCAGGGTTTTCCTCCGAGTCCTCCAGGTTCCTCCCGTATTCCAGACATGCTTTGTTGAGGTCATATGCTGGCAAATATCTGAGAACGGATAGCTGGATGGACGGATGGATGGACGGATAGATGGACATATTCATATTGAAAAGTAAGAAACATCCATGGAGATGCTGTTCTGTTTCCATCTTATTCATAACTGCATGTCCTGAGGCAACTTCATCCTTTTAGCATCCCGATACGAAGGACCGTTTATGTATAGATAACTACAGAAACACTATTATTGTCCCTTTGCATTTAAACAGTGATGCAAACCGCTACAGAAAGACTTTTATTGTAGTTATGGTTAGTTAGTCGTGTGTATTAGAAAACACCCACGCAAAGTATTTACAATACGGACGGTAAATTAAATTCTGAGCTGTTCATTAAATAGGTTTATAAAGCAAGAAAACGCAAATTTAATCATACCTATCCTACGTATGATCCGAACAAATGGATGCTGTGAAATCCGCCAGTATTTAGTACTTAATCCAGCTGAGAACGGTCCTGTGTCCTTATCTGGTGTTTATAAATACCATCAGAACACAATCTCAATTCTGGAAAGTTGCCTTAACTGAGAAGATGATGTGTTGCTCACTAATCTTGATCTATTCCAGTTCCTGAAAACTCCAAAAAACTTCTCCTGTAGACTTTAAATCCACTGCATGGTCGAAGAGATTTTAAACCACATTTTTTTCTCTCTCCTAGATAAAAGAATCGTTTTGGCTGTAAGGTCAGAGTTTTAGATTTGAGACCCAGATCATGACGACGGCAAAAAAAACGTTTAAGTGAGACCGAGCGCCTCGGTGTGTTTAACGCTGCTGTGCATGAAATAAACCCTAAACATTTTACACTCACGTGTAAGAAGCTGGATAGAAGTGACAACATTAAGACGCTTGTTGTTTTAAACCCGACTCCTGACTGAGGATGAGGATGGCTGCCCTTCTGAGTCTGGTTCCACTCAAGGGAGGTTTTTCCCATCACCACTGGTGCTAAATGCATTCGGAATTAAATTGATGTGCACTCTTTTCACTAGTTTGGCAATTCAGTGTGAGAAATTTCTATAGCTTTGTTTGTTTGTTTGTTTTTAAATGTAGGCCAGTCAAGAAACGTTCTTGACGCTTTGGGGTCAATCTGGGGTCAAACTTTAGGCTTGTACGTATGCGTTAAGCAACTTGGCTGTTACAAATAAATAAATAAATAAATAAATAAATAAATAAATAAATAAATAAATAAATAAATAAATAAATAAAGTGCGTTAAAAACGACTTTTTAATAATTCACTGTTTTACTCCTGCTCCTAAATATATTAGGCAAATTTGTGTAATATTTCTTATGTTTTATATCTTAAAAGCTTCGAGAGAAAGCAGCTGTGATGTTTTAAGAGCAAACTCATTCCTTCCTTTTCAGAGAGAGAGCACAAACGTAATGCTTAAATTCTTCAGGAAGATTCTTCACATAAAGGTTTGAACACTAAGTAGCCCTTGAATATTGCAGACAGGAACATACTTTGGTTCTAGTCTATATACTACCTTTACACAAACATCCTGAGAGCCAACGACGTGCAGGAAGTGGCGTCCGCTGACGTGCATCCTGCCACGTGTGCCGTTTGGAAGACGAGTAGACTTTTAATGCCTTGCCAAAGTAACGAATGAAATCATTTCAAAATTCAAGCAACTCTGAACCAAACAGTTGAAGTGTTTGGATTTGGTTCTTTAACAGCTGCAGGGTTTAAAGCTAAATGTTAAGACCAGACATTGCAGTGTTTCCCACAGCACTTTGCAGTTAAGGCGGCCTGCCTATGCTGGGAAACCCTACCGCCTTAACTAGGTCGTCCAAAAAAAATATTCCGCTGCACAAAAAGCCATCAAGGGCATCTCGGAGAATAGCGCGGACGCACTTCACACCGCGAGCGGGCACGAGCGGGCACGAGCGTCACACGGCCGAGATGAAAGACGTTTTCATCTCGGACGTACCATTCCGTTTGCGCATGTAGTTTTTAATCCAATATTAGTGGTGGAATGAACTTCCCCTAGATGCCTGAACAGCTGAGTCACTGGTTATTTGGGAATTTATTTCAAAAATATGATCCCTCTGTTGATGTATACATCAACAGAGATGTTGTACAGTGTTAGGGTGTCTGCATGCCGTAAGGTAAATTAGCACAATGTCTTGAATAGGAATAAAAAAGAAAGTCTGATTTAAAGAACTGCCTCATTTCCGAAATCTCCCGAAATTTCCCCACTCGAGAACTTTTTTGTCCTCGTAAGACTGAGGTGTTAATGCTGCATTCATGCGCCAGTCTGTTATCAGCATCAGTCACTAGACCTACAGATCAGGGTCTAGTGATATAAAAACCAAGAAATGTGGTCAGTGAAGCTCCTTACTGATATCAGGTTATAATGCATCACCAGAAGGTTCCAGAAGATTTCCTCAGGGCTTTTACAGGTTAGTTTTTACAGAAGCATCAATTGAATGAAATTGTACATGTAGCACTGTTGTAACTATACTTTAAAGCTCAAGAGAGGGAGCGGACGGAGAGCATTGAGTATACAGGGCACAGTTCCTGTTCATTTCTGAGTGCTCCCTATAACAACACCCCACCCACCCCCACCCCCCACACACAATGGTTCATTTCATATTCAAAAGTTCAACCAGCAAGTTATATAACTGTTTAAAATAATTGTATAGTGTGTGTGTGTGTGTGTGTGTGTGTGTGTGTGTGTGTGTGTGTCCTGACCTTCTCCAGCTTTTCTCTTCTCCTGAATTAGCTTTGATTGTCACTATTTCCTTTTTTTTTAATGCAATTATTTCAAATTTTACAAACAGACTTGAGGCTTTTCCCTTTAAAATATAGTAAAACTATACTAGGAGCAAGAGACAGAGAACACAGTGTATAGGGGGTGATGGAGTGTGTGTGGGTGTCTCATTCTCTAGTAGTCACGACTACAAACCCATTTCCCTCTCTCTCTCTTTCTGCCTCTCGTCTATTGTTTTACCTCTTTCTCTCTCACACACACACACCAGACACACACACACACCACAGACACACACACACACACACTAAAGTTCCTCTCTACTGGAGTCGTGGCCAGTGTGTGCCCTAATAACAGAGGCGTGGCCTGTGTGTGCCCTAATAACAGAGGCGTGGCCTGTGTGTGCCCTAATAACAGATGCATGGCCAGTGTGTGCCCTAATAACAGATGCATGGCCTGTGTGTGCCCTAATAATGGAGGCGTAGCCTGTGTGTGCCCTAATAACAGATGCATGGCCTGTGTGTCCTAATAACAGATGCATGGCCTGTGTGCCATAATAACAGATGCATGGCCTGTGTGCCCTAATAACAGAGGCATGGCCTGTGTGTGCCCTAATAACAGAGGCATGGTCTGTGTGTGCCCTAATAACAGAGGCATGGCCTGTGTGCCCTAATAACAGAGGCATGGCCTGTGTGTGCCCTAATAACAGAGGCATGGTCTGTGTGTGCCCTAATAACAGAGGCATGGCCTGTGTGCCCTAATAACAGAGGCATGGTCTGTGTGTGCCCTAATAACAGAGGCATGGCCTGTGTGCCCTAATAACAGAGGCATGGCCTGTGTGCCCTAATAACAGAGGCATGGCCAGTGTGTGCCCTGATAATGGAGATGTGGCGTCTTATTGCACCAGAAAGGACAATATGATCCCTAGTGAAGAAAACATTTTCATTTCAAAGAAACAAAAGGACTTATAATTGTATATTCATAAACAAACACATCATAATTCGTAATGTATAGCAGCATGACTCTGTGTGTGTGTGTGTGTGTGTGTGTGTGTGTGGGGGGGGCATTTTTATTGGGTAGAATAGCAATAATCTGGGGTGTATTTATTAACAGCCAGGCTTATTTTAGCTCGTGTTACTGTCACTTGAAGACCTGCTGTGGGTGTCATTCATCAACACTCTCTCTCACACACACACACACACACACACACACACACACACACACACACAAACACACACACACACACACACACACACACACGCTCCACAATCAGACCTGAAATATCCCGTCTCAGTCACAGATCTACACAGACAGAGAATCCAGACAGTTTACAAGAAGCTGAGATATCTTTTCCTTCTGAATACGACTGCTGGGCAAAGGGAGGTGTGAGGTCATGTGAGGTCTCCATACAGTATATAACTGCTATATAACTGCATGTGTCAGTCATGACTCCAGAGATAACAGGGCAATAAAGAGAACAATATAATCTTGAAGAGAAGAGATAAAAGGGTATTTGAACAGGGTGACAATTAGGATCCCTAATAATACAGGAGATGTATAAAGATGTGCGTCTTACTGTTCTAGTTATCCTGAGAAATGAAGTCGAGATGTCATTAAAATGTTTGAGACGTTACAGGGACATTCAGAATTCAGATGAGTGTTGCTCTGAGATTTCAGTACTCACTCATCATATTCACTTTCACAGCTGAAACCTTGAGAGAGAGAGAGAGAGAGAGAGAGAGAGAGAGAGAGAGAGAGAGAGAGAGAGAGAGAGAGAGAGAGAGAGAGGAGGCAGTTGAGGAAAGATGAGAGGGACAGAGAGAGAAGAGAGCCATAGAGAGGATAAAGAGATAGTGATAAAGAAAAAGAAGAGAGAGGAAGAACAAGAGAGAGAGGCAGTTGAGGAGAGAGGAGAGATGAGAGTCATAGAGAAAGAGGATAGTGATTCAGAAAAAGAAGAGAAGGGAAGAACAAAAGAGAAGAGAGAGAGATGAGAGATGAGAGGCAGTTAAGTAGAGAGATGAGAGGGACAGAGAGAAGAGATAGAGATAAACAGAGGCAGAGAGAGAGGGGGGATAGAGAGACAGTGATAAAGATAGAGATATTTGAAAAGAGGCTGTTGCAGAGAGAGAGAGAGAAATATGAAGAGAGGCGTTTGAAGAGAGACAGAGAGTTGATAAAGAGACGGTGATAAAGTAAAAGAAGTGAGTGTGGGAACAAGAGATACAGATGTAGATAGAGAGAGACACAGAAGGAGAGGAGGAAGAGCAAGAGAGAGAGAGAGAGAGAGAGAGAGAGAAAAGGAGGAAAGTGAACGAGACCTCTAGAAAAAGAGAGGGGGAAATGGAGGGGTGGGTGGGTATCTGTATGTATTTCTCTCGAACTGTTTAAAGGTCAGGCAGCACTTCAAACATCCAAACATACACAGAAGTTCAAACCCACTTCCGAGCTCTCTGAGGGGAAGGACAGGGGGGGGGGGTGTGTATGGGCGCCTCAGTTACAGTGAAGTCCTCTTAAAGCTAGACTGCGTGTGTTTAAACATCACTATATGGTGCAATAGGGCTGCCTGCTATATCCTGTGGCTGTTCAGAGCTTTGGTTCCACATCCTCACAAAAAAGAGCCAGACATTCATGTTGCACAATACCGACACACACAACACACCCTGTGTCCTCATCACACTACGCAAACCAGCATGTCTCAGATCACATCCTCAACCATTACAGACCTGTAGAGTGCCAGCTGCTTTTATCATCCCACTTAGTGCTTGAATTTAGAAAACCTCTCGCTGTTCTGATGTGTGCGCCAGTCCTTTCTAGATCAAATAACACCTCTGAGCGCAAGGGCAGCGTTGACGATACGAGCCGCTGCTCATGACAACAATCACAAAGACAACGACAAGGTTAATCAGAGCTGGTCAGTGTGAAATCTCCAAAATGTTTTACAGTTTAAATAAAAAACCAGACGCAGGAGAGCATGTGAACGCTGCTGCTTGCATTGCTGCTCCTTCTGTACGCAGAGTCACGCGTCATATATATGAACCGGCTGATTATTAACGACCGTTAACCATAGCGCTTTGTGATACTGACAGCATTTCTATTCTACAGCAGATACTTTAGTAATTGTTATCCACTTTAGTAATTGTTCTTCACTGGCATTCCCTTTTGTGACAGTGATGTTATAGAAGAAGTAACCATGCCAACGAGCCGATATATTTAAAGGTTCAGTAATAAAATAAGGTGAGATGAAGTGACACACAGTTTACAAAAATAAAACTTCGATTAAACTAAAAAATAAAACCTCCAGAAGCAAACCAAGCACAAACCTATTTGGATTTATTCATGCAATTAAAGGTGCGGTGCACGATCTCTGAAAGCCAACGTTGACATTTGAAATCATCTAAACAAACACGCCCCTAACCCAAATGGGCATCACCCCTGTTCTGATAGCTCCGCCCCACACACATACATACATATATATATATATATATATATATACATATATATATATATATATATATATATATATATATATATACATACGTAACCTTGACAACTATTACAGTTTAACCTGCTGGGGCAGCTGGCTGAGGGTATATTTTTATCAATATATCAACTTGATGAGTAACACTACGGTAATACAAATGTGTTTTTGTAGTACTGTGTGTTGTACCGTGAAAGGTTTAGTTCCTAGAATTCGAGGCAGAGGTAACGGTAGGTATCCACCGTGTCAATGTTTCAATCGCTTTTGGCTAATGGCAGACATGCTCACTGAACACCGCAAATTGACAAGACACGCCCCTTTCTGCTCATTGGCTACACGCTGGTTTTGTTAGTCGGCCCGACTCGGTTTTCTGAAGCATTTTTGAAACATCGTGCACCTTTAATAACTTAGTGGTTTGTTTGTATCAATGAATCTACAATTTTATTTATTTAATAATGTAAGTGAAGAAATAAAATATTGCATCAAAATGAAATTTACTTAATATAAAAATAAAAGCAAATTTAATTTAATAAAATTACTTCGATTGGTTTATTTATTTGTTGGTTGAACACAATTAAAAATGACTAAATTAAAATGACTTAATTCATTACTTCCATTTTATTTATTTATTTTTCGACCATCTCTCTTGGAAACAGAAACAGAATACTCGTCTCAAATTATTTAATTCATTTTGCAACTAGATTTATAAAGTTCGTCGCAACAAACTTTGATGTTGGCTTTGATGAGGCAAAGGCCGGTGCTTTTTGGAGGCAAGTGGACATAAGGGTCAGTGTTACTTTTGGAGGCAAGTGGACATAAGGGTCAGTGTTACTTTTGGAGGCAAGTGGACATAAAACTTGTGAAATCTAGTGTAGCGCTAGGGTGCCAAAACATTTGGAGGCAACTGGAGACGAGCACATGAAAACCTGTGACGCAATTCCCCTCCTTGGGCTGAGCGTTTTGATATGTCACATGTCCATGTTGTAAAAAGTTTTTTTGATTTTGCCTATTTTGAGGGCGGGGCTGCGGCACAACTGAAAGGTTGTGCCAAAAACAACAAAAGTGGCTTTATTGAAATGAACAAATCAGTAAAAAACCCCTGAAAGGATTTGTGTGTACTGTTCAGGTCGTGACCTAAAGGCGACGAGCTGGATGCAGAAGCACGACCTCGCCGTGCCTCGACCCTGAATCTCAGCAGAATGCTGGTATTGACCCGAAATGCTGAACTGGACTCTGATTGGACGTTTAATTTCCCATCAATTATCCAATCCATCATCATATCGTTAATGTGAGCTTTGTAATGGTGTGAGGATCCGTATTTACATCTGGGAGCTAAGTGATGCTGGCAATAATCTGCTGAGATGTTCATTCTCGCTAATAGATATTAAATACGTTTACAAACCAGTCGGCAGCTCGGAGACGGCTTCCTTTTAAATTGACCCTTAAATCGGTTTCCGAATGACTTCATTAACAAAAGCAATCAGATGGGTTTTAGTTACTAGAACAAAATGCCACTTATTCTAAATGTGTGTGTGTGTGTGTGTATGTGTGTGTGTGTGTGTGTGTGTTTCCCAGCACACTGACTTCCACCTTTACCTGACATGGCCATAAAGAACAAGATGTTTTTTAAAAGCCTACCCCCCCCCCAAATCTTCTCTTACCTTGACCCCTGGAGTGACTCCATCTTCAGTTGTGCTTTGTCCGTTCTGCAAAAATAAAAAGAAAGACGTACGTTAGACGATTACTTTTGCTGAAATAACAGCGTGTCATGCGTGCGGATACAAGTCTAATCGTCACTACTATTAGAGCAGGTTCCTCTAAAGGGCGATTATACCCTAAACACCCACCCATTCCCACCCCCACCCACCCCAGCCCATTATTAACGGAAGAGTCAGATGAGCAAAGAGCTGGTGAAGATCAGTCTAATTCCTCTGTAAATAAAGGAAAATATTTCAGTATTTAGGAATATGTTCAATTCGTGGCATCCAGCTCCATCAGAGTCACAAAGAAAAGAAGCAGCTTAGACTAAACAAACTGATATTCTTGAGCTATCACACTAGGTAAGAGAGAGCTCCAGTGTGCTGCCTGGGTTTGTTGTTTTGGCTGCCTAGAGACATGAGTGTTTCAGCTATAAAGTACTACAGTAGCCACACACACACATTTTTATACAACATGGACAACTTAGGCCATCATCCTTCACCACTTTTCTCTGACGACGGTGCCTGAGACCGTCGTCATAACCGTCATCATCCTTAGACTTCAAGTTTGAATCCCTTGATGCCACAACCATCAGCAGCTGGAAGTCCAAAAGTGCAAAAACAGACTACAGTTCCTACTGAAGGAGAGAGTAAGAGCATCTGTCTCACACTGCATTCCCATGTAATCCTTGGTGTTAGGGCTGGGCCATTTACTCGAATGTGTAGTTTACGTCGACTTGTTTGAATGGAAATCGGTTTTCTCTTTAACATCCGTTGACGCTCCCCTCTGGGCTCCTGTAGTTCCGAATGGGCTCATCCCTCCCCCGCGCGTTTGCCATGGAGATACACAAACAACATGACAGCGAGCAGGGAAGAACTTGTTCCCAAGAAAGGCACACTGTCATCTGTCATATGGAATTGCTTCGGTTTTGCGGAATCAGACTCAGAACAAACACCCGCTGCAAAGTGTGTTTAAAGTCTGTTGCTAGCAAAGGTAGCAGTACGACTAATTTACTGCAGCACCTTAAACAGAGGCATGCTGTCGAGTCGGAGAGATGTTGTGCCCTGGGAAATGAAAAAGACAAGCACAAACACACCTGCCAAAAAAACAACCTACCGTCTTAGAAACATTTACAAACCGTATCCAGCATGATAAGAAGGGGGCCGTCGGAAAGCGATCACGGACGCAATGTATATTGCTAAAGATATGGTGCCAATATATACTGTGGAAAAGCCGGGGTTTATTCGCATGCTGAAAGTTTTGGACCACTGTGTTAAGAAAGTTTAAGAAAAAAGGAAGTTCATACTAAAGCACAACAAATAAGCACCTTAAGCTCTCGTGCACTGATATTTAATGCTGTTGAATGTTTGGTTTGCACTTTATCAGAACTTCCTCCTATCTACTGAATAACAAGATGTTATACTTTTATGTTAATAAAGAAAAAAGGGTCACATCATTTTGTGTTATTTACCATTTTACGTTATGGTATATTTTCACTGTTTACAATGGTAGGGCCTGGGGTTGCACTTTAACCCCAAGGGGTTATCAGCATCCCAGAAGGGCAAATTAAAACAAAATAAAGTTAAAACTTGTCTTGAACAATTTCTTTGCAATCTGCAGACTGATTTTGCAGTAGGAGGGAAAATGATTTAAATCGTAAATTAAATTTTTTTGGGGAAAAAAAATGGAGGATTTTTATTTTAGGCCATATCACCCAGCCCTACTTGGTGTCTGCAAGCTCATGCATGAAGAAGAGGATAGATAGCGCTTTCCTAGAGTCTTATATCACCCTGTGATGAGTTAGTGGGCTTCGCATGTCTCAGGCAGCACGTGTTAGCCTTCATCCCTCTCCAGCTGGTAGCGGTCATGTAATAAGGGAGTGCTGGTGAGTGCATGAGAACTGGCAGATTAGCAAATTGGAAGAAAATGGGTTCGGCAAAAAGTCAGCAAGACACCAGCCGTCTGGGTCTATGATCGGAGTCGTGTGAGCCGTAGTTATCTGTTATAGCCTCAAGAACCACCAAGCAAATCCCAGGGCCACTAAGCTGCCACTGCTGGGCCCCTGAGCAAGGCCCTTTACCCTCAATTGCTCAGCTGTACAAATGACATAAAATGTAAATCGCTCTGGAAAATGGCGTCTGCCAAATTCCGTATGCGAGTAGAGTAGAACAAGAAAAATAAAAAGCTCCGGTGACAATTGAATCAACAGCCCACTGAGGTTGCTTTTCTGCCAGGCAAATACACAACAGAAAGAAGAACTAAGGACACAATTTGGTCCCAGGCACCAGGGATACTGATTTATCCACCCCTGCAAAAAACACCCCCCACACACACGCACAATTCAAAGGGTTTAGAAACACACTACTGCTGCACCAAATCTCCATCGATTATCAAAAAGCATAGACGTCAAGATTCAAGGTGTGGTCTGTGTTAGTGATACAGTTACATGTAATTACTGACGATATTACAGGGCTGCAGAGACGCCGACTCTGCTGCTGCTGTACAGAAAAGCCAAGAAAAATGCAGACAGGGAGGAAAAAAACAAAACAAAACACAGAGCAAGGAAACGAGTGGGAGGAAACGAGAAAGGCAAAAAGTTTACGGTTGTGGTCGAGGCCCTGGAGGCCAATTCGGTGTGAAATAAAAGTACCGTTACGGAAAGCTGTTAAAGTCAATCCACTAACATAGTACTCACAGAGGCCCTCTGCGTCGTGACGGAGCTCGGGCAAAACTCCAGGTCTGTAAAGTGTGCCACAGAATTACCACAGACAAGAATCTCACTTGTACTACAAACTCACTTGTTACAGGAATGTAATATATGGCAACCACAAAACCTTTGGGAAAGCAGAAGTACTCACATACAAGTCACATAAGAACAGGGTTTGTTTTCCTTTTTTTTTCGTGTCATGTCTTTAATGACAGTGCAACAGGTTTGGTTTTTATTTCGCATTATATATAGGCATGTGCTGTAAACATTTAATGACCCAAGTTTATTTCAGTTTAGAGTAAATTGGTGTTTGAGGGATTTGGCCATGTGGAAAGTATAAGCTCTGGCAACTATACACACGCACATTTCATATTCTGTTGTATCTCAGTAACTTCCTATAAACACTGGGCTCAAGGCTATAATTAAGAGCCCCCTAACCTCTCTAATTGGAGGGACCACAAAATTTTACCCACCAGGATCCCTATAAAACTCCCAAACCCAAAGATTTGCAAAACATGAACCCCAAACCTCCCAATGGTAATGGTTCCCAAAATTGAAGGACTTCAATTACTTCAAAATTCTAGGCCTCTAAAATGCCCAACCCTGAAAGAAACTCAAAGAACAGTAAACTACTAAACTCAAAGTACCCCAAAAATCCAAATTCAAGCACCCCTTTTCTGCCAAAAAGAACCGGGTGCTGGTTCAGAGCTAGTGCAGTTTCAAAGTGGCGAACTTTCTAAGGACCGGTTTGCCTTTCCATCGGTTAGAGAGCCATCACAGAGCAGTCTGACGTCACTGTATACGTGTGACGTTTCCCAGCAACGTTAGCGCAGCAGCGGCAAACACAAACACACCATGAACAATGGCAAATGTTGCTTTACTGTTAAAGCTCATGGCTTTGTGAACCTACATTGGCATCTAAAATGCACCGAATCCAATGTAGCCCCATGTAACTTGTATAAACGGAGGTTGTAATCGAAAAAGTACATAATGTTATTTTATCATTAACACAGAACAAATTAGCCTTAGCATGTAGCTACCTACTATCATGTGTGCTGATAATTGATCATATTGCGGTAAAGTAAAAGTGTATTAAACATTAGTATACGTAAGGTACATTATCAAAAGTGCTAACAGTAGCCCCGCCCACAGCCCCGCCCACAGCCCCTGACGCAAGCAGTTCTTAAGTCTAGACCAATGTTTTGGTGCTACTTAAGAACCACTTTTCCTGGTTCAGAGCCAGTGCTTTCAAACTGCCTCGGTGGGAAAGGGGCACAAGGAGCCAATTAAAAGCTACCAAACTCCAAGACCCACAAAACCTCCCATACTCAAAGGCCCAACCCCGAGTCCACACTATCTCTAGACCACCACTGCTAAACTTTTAGGCACTCAGCACAAGCAGCGATTTATCCGGAAAACCCCTTTGCTGTTTCCATGCCTGTAGGTGAAGGCTGAAAGGTGCGAGTGGTTGCTACATTATGTTTACTTTGTACCACACAACTAAAACAAATAATCTTCCAGTATCATTAAACATTACGCTAACATTTTACATGTGCAGTTTTTGCTTTAGTCTTTTTGTTGCCAAGTGTTTCTTTTCCCAAGGTTTAAATACAAGGCGATGATGAGTTACTTTTTGAAACGCATTTCACGATTTCCTTTAGTGACGAATTCCTAGGACAAAAAAAGTGGACGAATCAGAATCGGAGTTAGAGGGACAAAAAGGTTTCATGTCTGGGCTGATTTTTATAATAGGTGCTCGGTGGATCAGTAAATTCAACGACAAGAAAAAAGTGTCCTCCTAAACCGACTTGCACAAAGCAGATTTTTCCCCTTGGCATGTATAATTTATGGCCAGAAATCTGTAGATGCCTGTCCTTCACACCTATGTGAGTTTTTTTCCAATCTCTTGCCACAAAAAGTGTATGGTGTAGATTTACAATTCCCCTTCACTGGAACTGAGACTCAAACACTGTTCCACAAATCCCCAAAGCTCCATAAAGACATGGTGTGTTAAGGTTGAAGTGGAAGATTATCGAGTGTCCTAGACTGAGCCCTGACTTTGTCTCAACCCCAGTGAACACCTTTTGGGATGAACTGAAACACAGACTGAACCCCAGACCTTCTCACCGGAAGAAGTGTCTGATCTCACTAATGTTCTTGTAGCTGAATGAACACAAATCCACACAGAAATGGGGATGTAGTTGTTAAGGTGTTGGACTACTGATCAGAAGGTCATAAGTTTAAATCCCAGGGCCACCAAGTTGCCACTGCTGGGCCCCTGAGCACGGCCCTTAACCATCAATTGCTCATCTGTATAAATTAGATAAATAGAAGTCACTCTTGATAAGGGTGTCTGCAAAATGGTACTGTATATGTCAATGAAACGCTCCTTCGTTTAGTGGAAAGCCTGCGAGTAGAATAAAGCCCATTATAACAGACAAGAGTCTTTGAGTCTTTGGGGCTTTTTACACCTGGTCACTTCATGCGTTTTCTGTGATCAGATAGCTACCCGATGGTAAAAAGACCAGGTCTAAATGCCCTCCGAGACGTTTTTGAGACGGATATAAACCTGATGGTTCAAACCCCTTCAGGAGGTGGTCTGGGACGCATTTCAGATGAAACTGGACAGGTGTAAATGCATGTGGTTGTTCAAGCCACATACGTCAGCGCTTTACTCCTCCCAAACGGAAGTACGTCACTCGCAGGTGATCTGTCTTAAAATGCACCAGAAGAAAATGCAGCAAACAGTAAATGCTGTTTTTTGTAGCATAACCGTCGTAACAAGTTTTTTCATCTTCTTTTTGATCGCATTCTGAAAACCGCATACACCAAAACCTGTTCCATTTCAATTACCCCGGAAATGAGGTCAAATATATTTGCATTTTGGGCGGGAGTAGAAAGATCGGACCGATATCCGATTCGCCGAGACGCATTTATGTGGCCTAATGTAAATGGATCAGAGAAAACACATGAAGTGACCCGGTGTAAAAGGGCCCAATATTTCATAAACACGGTGACCAAGGTGTGGTCTGAGTTCTCTGATGGAAGAACCGTTTTTGCTAGTCAGGTTAAGTCGTGTACAAAGGTGATGAACTAGGAACACATGCTAACATTGATGCCGACAGACAAAACTCTTGCAAACACAACACATCACCTGACAGTTTAAAATCTCAGGTGGAATAAAAACATGAGCCAGATACAGACTCAAAGAAAAGCTTCTCCGTGATCTCTTGTTGAAGATGCAAATGCTGTATGAAAATGAACCATTCTCTCGCTCGCGCTCTCTCTCTCTCACACACACACACACACACCTTCCCAGCAACACTGCTGCTTAGTAAATCATAACTGTGGATATTTCCATCTTGCATTAACACGATGGGTGAAGCCGAGGTGAGAGATATCGTGTAGCGGAGACATGAAGGGCTGCCGGTGAAACCCGACCCTGAAATCTTGCTGCTAATTATTCAGTTCAGTGTTTGAACAGTCATTTGCAGACTGTATTTTCTGCAAAAAAAAAAAAGAAAGAAAAACAGAGCATGAGCCATTTGTTGGCAAAATCTTTCAGAAGTCTCTGCGCTCACACCAGCGGCAACGCGATGTAACAAAACAGCATGAAGTCACTAGTTTTTGTTTCTGAACCCAAGCATCATGTGGTGCTAGTTTATGTTATTATATGCAGCAGAGTGAACCCTTTCATTTTGTGCTTACCAACACAAACATCTGCATTCTGGTGGCTTTTATTCCATTGCTCCTGGAGTTTTTTTACCCCATATCTAAACACATTACATTCCATTTACAGAATTGGGCAGACGCTTTTATACAGAGCAGCTTAAATTTCTCATTTATTCAGCTGAGCAACTGAAGGTTAAGGGCCTTGCTCAGGGGCCCGGGAGTGGCAGCTTGGTGGAAATGAGATTCAAACTCACAACCTTCCAACAGTAGACCACCACCTTAACCATTGAGCTACCACATCCCAGCCGTGCTGACAATCGCTATAACCGTACTGTTGCTCGTGTATACTGCACATCGAGCTAGTTGGGAAGGCCATCTGAACCTAGCAAGAACATGAGAAACGCCACACTGATGATTAGCTGCATTTTAAACTATTTCTGTTTCCTTTAAGAAAACATGTCAATTAGTGGGGAAAAAAATTATGTCAATTAGTGGGGAAAAAAGCAAGCAGTTGCAGTCAGCCTTGAGAGGGGAGAGAGAGAGAGAGGGAGAGAGAGTGTGTGAGAAAGAGTGCAAGAGAATGTGAGTATGAGAGAGAGAGAGAGAGACAGAGAGTGCCAGTGAGTGAGAGAGAGAGAGTATGAGAGAAAGAGAGAGAGAGAGAGGCAGACAGACAGAGAAAGAGAGTGAGAAAGAGTGCAAGAGAGAGTGAGTATGAGAGAGAGAGAGAAAGAGTGAGTGAGCATGAGAGAGAGTGAGTATGAGAGAGAGAGAGAGAGTGAGTATGAGAGAGAGATAGAGAGAGAGAGTGAGTGAGTATGAGAGAGAGAGAGAGAGAGAGAGATAGAGAGAGAGAGAGTGTGAGTGAGTATGAGAGAGAGAGAGAGTGTGAGTGAGTATGAGAGAGAGAGAGAGAGTGAGTGAGTATGAGAGAGAGAGAGAGTTTGAGTGAGTATGAGAGAGAGAGAGAGTGAGTATGAGAGAGAGTGAGTGAGTATGAGAGAGAGTGAGTGAGAGATAGAGAGAGAGAGAGAGTATGAGAGAGAGAGAGTGAGTATGAGAGAGAGAGAGAGAGAGAGAGAGAGAGAGAGAGAGTGTGAGTGAGTTTGAGAGAGAGAGAGAGAGAGAGAGAGAGAGAGAGTGTGTGAGTGAGTATGAGAGAGAGAGAGAGAGAGAGAGAGTGAGCAAATGTAAAGAGAAGATACAGACAATTCAAGGCTATACTGCTCACTTTATGATTCTCTTCATCAATTCCGTTCAAATAAAGAAGGAAGACGCTTGTGGACACACACACACACACACACACACACACACACACACACACACACACACACACACACACACACACACACACACACACACACACACACACACACACACACACACACACACACACACACACACACACACACACACACACACAGCTTCAGGCCTCAGTATAACAACATGCATGCAAAAGGTGTTACCGTGGTAACTGCACAAGCCGCTTGGATATTCAATGGACAACACGATTTTGGCCCATGTCTAATTAACACAAGGTGACAATGTAGTCATGGCACAGCCCTGTTTAGCAGATAATTCACTACAAGCATGCTGGCTCTGTACAAAAGAAAGCGTTTAAACTCAATTAAGTAAAACTGTGTAAAAATAAATATAACCAAAATATGGCGGCCAATAGTGAAGCATTTCTCACCTGTAGCTACACGAATAAGTGTTCTGGCTCAGTTTAAACTGGAACCTCCTTACAGAAACCTTCACCGCATCAACAATTAGACACACTATTGTACGTGTCAAACATTTCTGTGATGAAGCGGTTACTATAGAAACAATAAGATTTTACAACCAGTGCATTCAAATAAACCCGAGATTTTTCTGCCCATGTGGAAAATTAAGCACTGGAGTGTAAGAACTTTTTTTTTTCACATCATGAACTTAAAAGCTAAAGCTATTCTGTGATCATCCACAACTAGAGAGTCATTCCGACGGAACGAACCGACGAGTCAGGACGTGTTGTTCGGCCGCGGCGCAGAAGACGAGACGAGTGAAAACAGATCCCTCTGGGTTTGTGAAAATCACTGATGAGTCAGTAGTTTGTTACTGGCAAAGCATCAGCAGCCTGAAATCATTTATTATTAATACATTAGGGACATATGGCGTGACTGGCTCCGATCGATGGTGGGAAAAATAACGGCTGTGCAAATGTCGACCTTCTAAAAATAAAGTTGTGAGTAGAGTAAAAATATACTGAACAAGGCTACTAAAGGCTACTAAAGATGAATGTACAGAAAACTAGCAAACTAGAGATTGTACTGACAGCAAAACTGTTTTCTCTCAGCAGGCATCATATCAGTGCAGTAGAGGTCTTCTCGGGTCTAAAGAAATGCCCCCGACCCGAAGTGACCCATATCACTTTTTACCTGAACCCGACGTGCACAATTTTTTTTTTTTTTAAAAGAAAGACCCGACCCGATACAAGCCAGAAAAATTAGACCCGAGTCCGACCCGACGGCAATTATTTTTTAACCCGACTGGACGCGAATGTTGCACAACTCTACACTATAGTAACCGCTACAGCGTGGATTCAAAATTGATTGACAGGTCTGTTTCAACAAAAATTAGCTCACCGCCAGTCACGTCACCAGCCACGTCGCAAGCCGCCAAACAGAGGAGAGGTTGGAAAAGGACTCGAGTCGACTCACGTCCGTTCGGTAAAAACACATTCATTTTAAATTTCCCGAGACCCGATGCCCCTATTATTAGACCCGACCCGTGTCCGAGGTACACGTGAAACTTTTAGACCCGAACCCACTCAGGTCGGAGCTCGGGTTTTCGGATCTAAGTGGACCCGTGAAGACCTCTACAGTGGAGACGTCTCAGTATTTTTATTAAATCTGTGCATTAGTAGAAACCTTTTACTTCTGTAACAAAACAAAAGCCATTTGTTGCACTCTTGCTGATGGGAGTCTCATGATCATGATCAACAGGAACTGCAGAACCGGGTGCTTTCGTAGATTTCAGTGACTGCTGTGCATGAAAATCCCAGGAAAGCGGCAGTTTCCGGAATAGTCCAACAAGCCAGCTTGGCACCATCAGCCGTGCCAAATGATGGAGCGGCTAATGGGATAACTTCATATACGAGCAGGTGTTCCTAATAAAGTGGCACTGTGTATATATAGAATCACGTGGAGAATATGTCTCATTGGTGCTAATATTGTATGTGGAGTGAGATGTTTTGCAGGTCAGTGGGATTCTCTCTCTCTCTCTCTCTCTCTCTCTCTATAAAAAACAAAACATAAACCTTTATACTATATTAAATATTTCAAACATTTGTTGGAGTTTGATAAGATCGAGACCCGGCTGATCGCTAGCACATTCCACACACTACAGTACATATAAAGTAAAACGATGCTAATTTAATCCTTTTTTGGTGAGGAGACAGAAAATACTTCAACGCTTTCACAGTGGATTCGTCCAACTGTGTTAAACTGCCGTAATAAAACATTTCCTCTTACATAAGTCCATGTTCTATATTATATAACCTCAGGCTACAGCACAACTTTACAGCAGGGGAGAGATCAGGAGATGGGGGGGGGGGGGGGGGGGGCCGAGAGAGAGAGACAGAAAGAGAGACAGAGAGAGAGAGAGAGAGAGAGAGAGAGAGAGAGAGAGAGAGACAGAGAGAGAGAATAAGAAGCAAGGAGGGAGGAAAAAGGACAGAAATAATGGACAGAAAGAAAAACAGTAAGAGTGTGTTATGAGAGGAATGAGAGCACAGAGCAGATGACTGAGAAAGAGAGGTGTGTATGTGTGTGTGTGTGTGTGTGTGTGTGTGTGTGTGTGTGTGTGTGTGTGTGTGTGTGTGTGCTGTACAGTATGGATTATAGTTAACAGTATCAGGTGCAGTAACAGTAGCAGCAGCAGTAATAGTAAAGGTTACAGCAGCTGTAATAGTTGCAGTAACATTGTATGGTAACAGCAGCAGCAACAGCAGCAGCAACAGAGGCAGTAAGGGGTAACAGCAGCAGCAACAGCAGCAGCAACAGAGGCAGTAAGGGGTAACAGCAGCAGCAACAGCAGCAGCAACAGAGGCAGTAAGGGGTAACAGCAGCAGCAACAGCAGCAGCAACAGAGGCAGTAAGGGGTAACAGCAGCAGCAACAGAGGCAGTAAGGGGTAACAGCAGCAGCAACAGAGGCGGTAAGGGGTAACAGCAGCAGCAACAGCAGCAGCAACAGAGGCAGTAAGGGGTAACTGCAGCAGTAACAGAGGCAGTAAGGGGTAACTGCAGCAGTAACAGAGGCAGTAAGGGGTAACGGCAGCAGTAACAGAGGCAGTAAGGGGTAACAGCAGCAGCAACAGCAGCAGTAACAGAGACAGTAAGGGGTAATGGCAGCAGTAACAGAGGTAGTAAGGGGTAACAGCAGCACTAACAGCAGCAGTAACAGAGGCAGTAATAGGTAGCAGCAGCAGTAACAGAGGCAGTAATAGGTAGCAGCATCAGTACAAGCAGCAGTAACAGAGGCAGTAAGGGGCAACGGCAACGGTAACAGAGGCAATAAGGTGTAAAAGCGGCAGCAACAGCAGCAGTAACGGAGGCAGTAAGGGGTAGCAGCAGCAGTAGCAGAGGCAGGGCAGTAAGGGGTAGCAGCAGCAGTATTAGAAGCAGCTCTAAAGCGCAGCGTGTGAATGTCCACAGTACCGGAGATCAGGACACAGGTCAGGATAAAGCAGGGAGGAGGTTTACATGTTAGGACTTGGGTGTGAAACATGTGGCGCTTTTTCCCACAGCTAGTTATTTCTGTTCTTCCCAACCTCAGGATTTCCTACTGAACTCTGTTAGAAATCAGACAAATGCAAACAAACAAGGAAACAGGAAGCAGGAAGTGCTTAGCTGTGGTTATTTCACTAAGATGAAACATGAATAGAAATCTGCAACCCTCAGAAACGTGGACTTCCACGTGTCACATGTTGTGATCATGTTGACATGTACGATCACTTTATTTGTCCTGCATCTGAGACAGTGAAAAAGAGACCTCACACATTCAGTCTTTAATTCTTTTGCAGTCAGACATTTGAGACAGTTTAGCTAGCACCAGACAGACGAGACGTCTATTTTGACTACTGTGAGGCTGAGGGAATGAATCAGGCTGTTTTGTCCTTTGGCTTGTCAGACCAGCCAGATATAAAATAAGAGTTGTGAGGAATAAAAAAGTCTGTGAAACTCCTCCCCCTTCTGAGCTAATGTCCTTAAACCACCACCAGGAAACGACTACCGCAAGTAGTAATGTCACACAGTAATGCTTCAAAAACAAAAACCTAATCTTTAGTCTGTGCATGATCACCAAACTGTATCGTGTTCGTTCAAGTGCTCTGTAAAATACTCTTTGCTCAGTCTACATTGCACTCATAGTGCCCCTATTGCGTCCACCAGTCCCCATTGCGCCCCCATTGCGTCCACCAGTCCCCATTGCGCCCCCATTGCGTCCACCAGTCCCCATTGCGCCCCCATTGCGTCCACCAGTCCCCATTGCGCCCCCATTGCGTCCACCAGTCCCCATTGCGTCCACCAGTCCCCACTGCGTCCACCAGTCCCCACTGCGTCCACCAGTCCCCACTGCGTCCACCAGTCCCCACTGCGTCCACCAGTCCCCATTGCGTCCACCAGTCCCCATTGCGTCCACCAGTCCCCATTGCGTCCACCAGTCCACATTGCGCCCACCAGTCCACATTGCGCCCACCAGTCCACATTGCGCCCACCAGTCCACATTGCGCCCACCAGTCCACATTGCGCCCACCAGTCCACATTGCGCCCACCAGTCCCCATTGCGTCCACTGTGGATAAAATTATTCTTCATAGATATGTGTGTGAGTTTAAAGTTGACAGGAGACTAAGCACACAGTACAGCGCCGCACTGCACATCTGCACACACATCTGTCCAGAGCATGAGGTACAGAAAAGAGAAAAAGTTTAAAAAGAACAACTCGTCTGGGATGATCCGACACGGCAGCTACTTTAAAATAATCACACACACGCACAAGTACACACACAGTTACTGAACAATCAGGCAGCAGTTAGGATGAATGTGCACACTATGTACAATAAATAGTGACTGTGAAGGAAAGAATTTTAAACCCAGTGTTGTACAAACCCACACACACACACACACACCAAGGATATGAGCTATTAAACCATACAAACTGAGTGTTTGAGTGTGTAGGAAGGCATGTCTAGGGGCACTTAAACACAAATGTAAACTATTTCATTCATATATTTATTTCTCATTTCAACTTATTTTGTAAGATTTTAGAATGAGAGAAATGAATAATGTTCTTCTGTGAGGATGAAGCTAACTTCTATCCAGTGTATCTGAATCGAGCCAAAGCTGGGATGGAATCGAATTCTTCTGGATGGGTACAGAAGAAGTGGCCGGCTGTTTCACTTTAAAACATCTTCACCGTTATTTACTCAGAGGCCCAAGACATGGACGACATGAACACCGAGAGACTCGGTTAGCGTTTCCTCGGTTCCAGCACAGCGCACACACACAAAGCACATCAGTCACCTTGTCACTTATCATCACTTTACAACTGGTTGAGTGCATGCAGTTATGGGTGTCTATGTGTGTGTGTAGTTGTGTGTGTGTGTGTGTGTGTGTGTGTGCATGCACAGTGTTTGAGAGAGAGTAGGTCCCTGCCTCTATATATCGTCATGTGATATCCTGCTGCAATAAATCACTGGTTAATCATTACATTAAACGCTGCGCTTTGAGATATTATTATTACAAAAGGCCCTGATACAAACACAACCTGACTTCACCACAGTAAAGCTCAGAAATCTCCAAGCCACATGCAACACCGTGTGGAGGTGGTTTACAGGAAAAAGAGTCACAGAAGAGGTGGTGTAAAGTGACCTGACACAGAGCAGCGTTATCGCATTAAAGTGTGTGTAACTGCACATCCTCAATCCTTTCAATCCTCCTACACCACAGCGATTTGCTTACTAATCAAAGAACCATCAGATATTTTATAGTTACGTGCAATGTTGAAGGCTCAAAATGTTATCTGTCTATAGAACACACACAAACAGCTGTTCACGAGTAAACAGAAAGCCCTCCGAAGTCCCGGATTTACCGTGGATTGTTACAAAGCATTTGTACTGGAGACTCCTTCGACAGGAATTTTGTTTTTTTTACCTTTCACTTAGGTTCAACATCCATTTTATTCAGATATTCTGGTGTAAACGACACAGAGAGGGAGAGAGAGGGAGAGAGAGATTTCTATCTGTATCCATATATTCATTCATTTATCTGCAGACCCGATCTTATACAAGTTCCTGTAGAAGTTGTTACCATAGAAACGATAAAGTACTTGAATAAGAGCATCCGCTTAAATGTGTGCTTTCTCTTGCCCTTTGTGACCGATCAGACCGGAGAGAAAATTATTCAAAACAGTGATGTGATGAAGTAGCCACAGTTGGCTATTATCCAACAGGAGTCCGTGTTTTAGAGGTTTATACTGAACACACAGTAGAGTTTCTGCCTGGTTGTGTTAATATACCAAAAAGTAGTGTGTGTGTGTGTGTGTGTGTGTGTGTGTGTGTGTGTGTGTGTGTGTGTGTGTGTGTGTGTGTGTGTGTGGTGGTAGTATGCTTAAAAGGCTGACCTCCAACTATAAACATGTTCATGTGGCTGCAAACAGGAAGATTTTAAAAAGCTCCAACTGCTTCACCACACCAACACAGCTGAACAAATATTACACTGATTCCCTGAACACTACAACCATTACTACTCAAATTACATACATTTACTAGGTACAATACAAGCCCTTTCCTAGATTTGTACTTTTATCCATAAGTATTATTTTAATCTCTAGATAGGTGGGTCGTGGCTAATTATAAAATATGTAAATATGCAGGAGCTGTACATGGGTGTTGTGTTCATATTACCTCATTACAACAAGAAAAAAAGGCAATTTAGTTACTAGATAGCATTAGCAACTAATTAATTAAATTATTAATTATTTTTATTATTTATTAATCAAGTTCTTAACAAACACCTGAATTTGGTTATCAAAAATATCCCTAATGAGTTAAGCTCATTATTGACAAATGAAGTAAATTATATGAAGTACACTTGCTGTTGTGTGCTCAGTGTTTAAAAAACAACATTTATTTACTTTGTAGCTACAATATTAAGCTACTTAATATCGCTTCATGTTTTTGAGAATCGTTGATTAAAATTGTAATATTATTGTTATTATTGTAAACATTTTTGGTCGTTTGTGACACAATGACCAACATTTTCTTCATTGTACAAGAAGTTAGAAATCAATTTTCTAGTCTGATAAAATTCTATTTGTAGTATCTTTAGAACATAATTTACTATGCAATTTTAGTATGCAAATAATCATGATAACACAATGAATAATTTCTCTATGAAAAAAATACAGCTTTATTTTACAAAACAAAAACAAACAAACAAAAAAATTAGCTAAGGGGAATAACTAAGGCTTTTAATGAGAGAAAGTGAACACTGTAGATTTAACATTCATCGTCATGTTTTATATATATATATATATATATATATATATATATATATATATATATATATATATATATATATATAAAGTTAAAATCCATTTATTATTTCTTTTCCCCAAGGCATGCAATACAAAAAAAGCTTTCACTTGGATGGAAACATCAGGAGAACTTTTAGTAAATCATTAAGTGTGGAAGGTGCATGTGGTGTTTCTTAATAATGTACCATAAATTATTTTAATGTAAATGCTAATAGTTTAAAACGTGTCTCGTTGAGGTCACCGACCTAATTTCGTACTTATTATTTTGTTTCCACCTGAGACTTTAGTTAGTATCTTTTCCCCATCATAATCACAGAATGTCCTATTTTTTGTGTCCATATTCCAACACTGGCTCTAAAAGTTTCTTCTTCTTCCTAAAACCAAACCAAAAAAAACCAAACTTTCCCCAAACGGATCTAAATCTCAGTTTTAAACCTGAGAAAGCGTTATAATGTGCTTTATAATGACTATTAAGCGAACAGTTTAGACACTGAGTGAGCATACAAGCTAATAAAGACGACAGGTGAGCTGTGGTACCTTTGCCAGGTTAATGAGTCTCACCTCTGTCTCCAACTGCACGAGCTCCATTTTGGGCCATGGTTCTGCAAGCTGCGCGAGCGGCATTTTCTCCGGTTTGTTTTAGAGTTTCTGTTTCCCTCTGAAGTGTAGAAATGTAACGAGAGGTTTTGTTTCTTCGAGGCTGATGTAGCAAATCCTGGTGGTGCCGTTAGGTTACCGCGGCGGTCCTCAGATCTGGAACAGGACGGTTAATTGTAGTCCACGCGCTCAGGCGTTACACAAACGGTGACGCACGAGACGGGGTTCCTTACGGTTCTCCTCAAAAGAAAAAAAATAACGAACGAGGGCACGCGGTTACGCAGGTGAACTCGCGGTGATTATTTATTTTTACACACGCATTGCTTTAAAAAGACGACGGAAACGAGGCTTACGCGCACGTAACGAATGGTAAAGCGATACTTCCGTAGGGCGCACGCTTGCACGGCTTGACAGTGTTTCTAAATCTAAATAGCAACGACCGACGTGACCCTCCTCGGCTGCCGATTCCGCTCTGAAACCAAGCCGTCGCTCTATGAACGGAGAAGCGTAAAAACGCACGAGCCCCGCCGTGTGCACGAGATGTGCAGCGCCGCCTTCTGGCGTCTTCGTGCAAATGTACCGCTCGCGCGCAAACACTAGATTTCCCCAGATAATTTAAATAATATTGAAAAGAAGCCTATAACCACGGTTATATAACACACAACACGATACTTGTACAAGAACAGAATCCTAGCTTGATTCAAATGTTTTTTGTTTTCTGCACCATTCTACTCCAGAAGATGAAGATGAAGATGATGAAGAAGCCTTTATCTTGGCACATAAACATTACAGCACAGTGAAATAATTACTTCACATATCCATACTTTCATGAAGTCATAAATCAGCCTACATCATTGATTAGTATTGTGTGAAGGTGAACACTAATTGGCACAATTTAGACAATAATAAAGAATTAGAATTATTACTCACAGTTTACTGCATTCAAAACTTATTATATGCCAGACGAGAAGAGCCAGAAGTAATTAGACTTACTTTCAGAGAGCTATTTTCAGTTTTATTGTCCTTTTTCTTTTGTCAATATCTCTGCTCCATTTATTATCCATTTTACTTTTCAGTATTGTCTTTGCTTTGATTAAAGTGAGCCAAGAGGACCAAGAGGACTAGTTTTAATAAACACACAGTTTTATGTTCAGTTTTTTAAATGATGTCTATTCACAATAGTCCTTTATATACCATGCAGTATTTCTTCCTTATTATAGTAATGAGGCTCTGGATCCAAAATGGCATAGCGATTGCTAAAAACCGAGGGGAAAAAAGAATCAATAGATCAATGAACCAATGAAGGTTCTCCAATACTGTATTCATATCACCATAGTCATATTCATATCATCAGTCACTGTATTTATATCCTACATTTTTCATTAGACTATAAAAAAAGTAAAAAATATAACTTGTGATTTATATATACATGTATATATATATATATATATATGTGTGTGTGTGTGTGTGTGTGTGTGTGTGTGTGTGTGTGTGTGTGTATACAGTATATACACACACACATATATATATTTATATTGTATTATTATAATATAATATTATTTGTATATTTGCTTATATATTTTTTAAGTTTATTATTATTTTATGTTTAGATGATTTAAAATTATTTATTTGTTTGTTTGTTTGTTTGTTTGTTTGTTTGTTTGTTTGTTTGCTATGTGTTTGCAGTTTTATGTTGAGGTTATGGTTCAGGCTGAATGCAGCGCTCAGACTACATTTTCCAGAGAATCTGGCAAGCCACAAAAATGTTATCTCCTAACTGAATATTCTGTAACATCTACTGACTCTCAGATACTAATGCAGTTCCACTCCTGGACTGTCCTGGATTGATTTACTACAAATGATCACAGAATGTGTTCTTCTTTATTCATCTCAACGGTTTTTGTGGTATGAATTTTTCGATTTATTTATTTATTTATTTATTTTGCACATCTGTCACACTTTAATGTTTCAACTCATCAAACAAATTTAAATATTAGTCAAAGATAACACAAGTAAACACAACATGCAGTTTTTAAATGAAGGTTTTTATTAATAAGGGACAACAAAATCCAAACCTACATGGTCCTGTGGCCTGCATAGCAGAGTTCCAAGATGAAAACCGCTGCTGAGCAAAAAGAACATAAAGGCTCAACTCAGATTTGCCAGAAAACATCTTAATGATCCCCAAGACTTTTGGGAAAATACTCTTTGGACTGACTGACTCATTACATCTGGCATAAAAGTAACACTGCATTTCAGAAAAAGAACACCATACCAACAGTAAAATATAGTGGTGGTAGTGTGATGGTCTAGGGGCTGTTTTGCTGCTTCGGGACCTGGAAGACTTTCTGTGATAAATAGAACCATGAATTCTGCTGTCCTGAAGGACAATGTGCAGCCATCTGTTCATGACCTCAAGCTGAAGCAAACTTGGGTTCTGTAGCAGGACAATGATCCGAAACACACCAGCAAGTCCACCTCTGAATGGCTGAAGACTTTGGAGTGGCCTAGTCAAAGTCCTGACCTGAATCCTATTGAGATGCTGTGGCATGACCTTAAAAAGGTGGTTTCATACTTGAAAACCCTCTAAAGTGGCTGAATTACAACAGTTCTGCAAGCACGAGTGGACCAAAATTCTTCCACAGCGCTGTATGTAACAGACTCACTGCAAGTTATCGCAAACACCTGATTGCAGTTCTTGCTGCTAAGGGTGTCTCAACCTGTTATTAGGTTTAGGAGGCAAAAACTTTTTCACACAGGACCACGTAGGTTTGAGTTTTGTTTTCTCTTATTAATATTAAAATTTGATTGATGATCTGAAACATTAAAGTGTGACACGTGAAAAAGATAAAAAATCAGGAAGGGGGCCATCAGGAAAATGGCCATCATAAGACCTAAAATTATTTTGGATTTATGTTGCTGTACATAGATCTTCAGAGATGGGTTACAGAAATTCTCAAGGATTTTGCTTTAACTACATTGTCCTTTTTTTTAAGTGTAAGAGGAAATCTGTAAGTAACAGTATTGTAGGGTGGATTAACAAAAAATGATCAATATTTGTTTTATAAATACGTGTAATATACTGTACAGTGTGAATGGTTACTGTTTCTTGTTAGAAACCAGACTATCCTCCTTTCTTCTCAGTCAAGGACACTGCAAACTGCAGCAGACTTTAATACAATAGTTTACACTTTAATACAAGCAACAATGAAAACATTCAGCAGTTCTAAATTCTTCATTGATTCTGTCATAAGTGTATCAGGTGAAGCTGCAGACTCGCAGCACGGTCAGAGAGGAGTTTGACTGCTGTTTAAAGCACTCCAAACAAAGCTCAGTCCGCAGCATGGTTTCATACACGCTTGCTAATATATTACACACACACACACACACACACACACACACACACACACACACACACACACACACACACACACACACACACATCATTAAGTAATCTAAAAATCCTCCAAGGGCCTTGAGAGAAAAAGAAGAGGAAGAATTGTCAATGACAAGTCACTGGATGGTGATGGATTACTTCAGTTCCACTTATTTCACTGTAGGTATTACATTCTCAGTTCCAGGCCTGAGCTCCTCCTGCACTGTACAATACTGCAGATAGGTGCCAGTCATCCTCTTGCCAAGAGGAACCCCATGCCAAGTGTTCCTGGGAAACCTGGGGCACAGTTACTGAAGAATGAATGAATAAATGAGTGAAGGTTTTGATGATAAGCAGCATGACACGATAAAAATTGTTTTCATCACATATATCAACCAAACATTAAGACACAGCAAC
>NC_062529.1:20235203-20282703 GCF_022655615.1 Tachysurus fulvidraco
CATAGATATAAAACAGATATTTCTTTTCACACACTGCACACACTTCCTATACAGTATATATATATATATATATATATATATATATATATATATATATATATATATATATATATATATATATGCTGTCTCACATTTCAGTCGTTTGCTGTTTTGCACAGTCCTTTACTATATCTCAGGTAACTCCTGCTATAATACTGTGTTCATTCTAGTATTTGTGCACACGTAATGTTTTTGAACATACAGTACAGTATTCACACTGGTCGGAGCTGTTTCTGTTTATTGTCTTTTGCTTATTGTCTTGTATTTTTTGTTTGCACTGTCTTTTGTCCTGCACTGTCTTACTGTCTTGCTTGTCTTGTCCTGTCTGCCTTGTTTGTCTTGTCCTGCACTCTTTGCACCAGGTTGCACAGATACACTTTATGTATCTAGGACTAACTTACTAAGTCCTTATAGCTCTGTCTTTGTTTTATGTAGCAACGTGGTCCTGAAGAAATGTTGTCTCATTTCACTGTGTACTGTCTGCAACAGCTATATATGGTTGAAATGACAATAAAAGCCTCTTGACTCTTGACTTGACTCTTGACATCTAGTCCACAAGACAATTTAATACCTGAATTTACATGTTCTAAAGTTTTAATTGCCTCAATTCTTAACACTGTGTTGTCAAATGGATCAAAAACTGTGTTTTTTGAGACTTCTTCATGAGTCCATTGTTCATCTTGAGCAGTTAAACTGCCCACAGTTCTTCACAAAAATCCTTCAAGTCCTGCTCATTTTTTGCTTTTCGGCATCTTTGGCATATTTGACCCCTTTCCCACCGTAAGCAGGCTATATGATGTTGAGTTCCATCTTTTCACACTGAGGACAACTGAAGGATTTATACTCAGCTGTTACAAAAAGTCAAAACATTCACTGATACTCAAAGAAGCAACAGAGCCGGGGGGGGGGGGGGTGTATTATTATACTGTATTATACTGTATGTTGGTATTATTTTGCCTTCTGGGAGACATTTAAATTGCTTCTATTAAATGTAGCTTGCAAAGGACTGGATAAAAATAAAAAAATAAGGTATTTAAACAAAATGCTAACAATTTAGATGGATCATCCTTCTCAAAAGTTTACACCCCAGGTTCTATTTTGTTGTTTGTGTTGATGCTGGAATACCAAAGGAGGAGTTTTCTGAAGATATGTGGGTGGTTTAACTGCTCAGGAAAAACAAGAGACTCATACAAACCGTCAATGATCATCGAGGTAACAACACACAGTATTCATGTAATATGTGTAACGTATGTGTATGTGTGCATGTGTGCATGTGTGTGTGTGTGTGTGTGTGTGTGTGTGTGTGTGTGTGTGTGTGTGTGTGTGTGCGTGTGTGCGTCTGCGTGCATGTGTGTGTGTGTGTGTGTGTGTGTGTGTGAAATGCTTTTTAAAGCTGTAGTATAATACAATATAGTTAAATAAAGATACAATATAAAAAAATAATTTGCTGTACAAGAGAAAACTAATAGACAAACTATAGAAAAATATAGGATATGAATTCAGTACAATATGAATAAAACAATAGTAATATACATTATATCCAGAGTGACTTCCATTTTAGTTTATACACCTGAGCAATTGAGGGCTAAGGGCCTTGCAGTGGCCACTTGGTGGACTTGGAATTCGAACCAATGACCTTCTGATGAGTAGTCAAACGCCTTAACCACTGAGCTACCACATCAGTTTATTGTGTGTGTGTGTGTGTGTGTGTGTTTTATTTCCTTTTTTAAATAGATTTTTTACCACTTACTTGTACAATCTGTATTTTGCATAGCTTTTATAAATGCTGTGATCTACATGTGCCATGATTTAATGAGTATTCAGTTGCACAAAGTGGCTTGAGATTTGATGCAATTACAACCTGGATAACAGCCGTGAAATACATCCTGATTTTAAATAGCATTAACAAGGTCATACAGTTTCACATGTAGGCTAATGTGAATGATTGTGGACATCTGAACAGGATCTAGGATTGTATATTACTGTAACTGTGTTGTTACAGCCACAGGGTCTAAAGTTAGATACTGAGCTCAGGTAACTGTCTGTGTGGTTTCACATGTTCTCACTATGTCAGTCTTGGTTTCCTGCAAATTTTGCTTTCACCTTCCCAAAACAGGCATGGATTGACTAGTCTAATTTGCCCCAGTTGTAAATGAGTCTGTAAATGTGTATGTGCATGGTACACTATAACATACTGGCTTCTCAAACAAAACTCCTTAACACCGATTTAACTTCTGGGAAGCAAAGAACCCTTTAGGAACCTTTTGTTTAAAAGTGTTTAATACGGAAGTCTAAAAAAACCCAACATAAAATACTCTAAAATAATAATAATATAAATATTAATAATATTATTATTATTATTAATAATAATAATAATCATAATCATAATCATCATCATCATCATCATCATCATCATCATCATTATTATTATTATTATTTTTGTTGTTGTTGTTATTGTTATTATATGTTATAATAATAATAATAATAATAATAATAATAATAATAATAATAATAATAATAATAATAATAATTGTTATTATTGTTATAACGACAACAACAATAATAATTATTATTATTGTTGTTGTTATTATTATTATTGTTGTTGTTGTTGTTGTTGTTATATATGTTTTGTTTTGAGAAAAGATTACAGTAGTAACACTATAATAAATTAATATAATACATGAAATCACTCATCACTCATTACAGATTTCTTGCTATCTTATTGCGTCCATGTTTCCCCAACCCCTTCCTTCTTATTGCCACATTATTAATTATGAGCCAAAGGCAGCATGAGATTCAATGAGATATGCAACATGTTTTCTACACCAAAGGGCTGATATTAGCCCTTGTTGTAGTTACCGGTTTTTACCAGTAGGGGCAGCAATGTCTATGATCTCCGTGAAAGTAAAGTGATAGTTAATTGTGTTTAACCTTGAATCGTGCGATATCTCAATAGATCTTTTTTGATCTGAAAAACAAACGATGTTTTAAATGTGTTGGTTAGTTAAATGAGGTAATTTATGTTTAATGAACAAACTTAAAATGTATGCAGTTGTCTAGTATAAATGAAATGGAATAGAAATGTAAATAACCACACTATTCATATGGATAAAATATTTCATTTTAATGACATTTTATTTCAAAAGGAAATTCATGTAAACATGTATTTTTTGTTACGTTTTTACTACAGTTTTATAAACTTTTGTTTTAAATAGAAGAGATTAGGTGAGAGTTTGACGTCACAGTTCACGCCGCACGCTATTGGCTGTTCAGGACCGCTTACCTGCAAAGTGGGCGTGGCTCACCTGCCTGTAGGCGTGGATTTTATTAGGAAGTTTTTTCTCGACGTTGGTAACACGGGAGAAGTCCTGCTCAGCCCTCCGAGATCAGGACGGGGATCAACGCTCCTCATGGAGCCTATAACGTCCTGGAGCACCGACAGAGTCACCGCCTGGCTCACAGGTAACTTGTGCTTTATTCACTAAAGGCAGGTGACTCTGTGTGTCAGGGTTTAGAGCTGATATGTGAGTGACACGGAGGGGAAGATTAAAGAGAACCGAACTCAATCCCCAGGGATGGTGTAGAGCAGGAATGAGGAAGTGATCGGGTGTGTGATCTTGTTTTATTGGGCTTGTGTTTTACAGAACACACACACACACACACACACACACACACACACACACACACACACACACACACACACACACACACACAGCGTAAAAACTAGTAAGAAAATATTTAGTACTTATATCATTTTCTTTCTCTTTTACTAAACACACACACACACACACACACACACACACACACACACACACGCAGCGTAAAAACTAGTAAGGACATACCTCGTACCTTTTATATAATTTCCTTTCTTGTTTACCACACACACACACACACACACACACACACACACACACACACACACACACACACACAGTGTTGGGAGTTGGCCGCAGGCTCTACAGTCACTGCGAGTATCAACTAGTCCAAGACTTCCTTCAGTGCCTTACACCTCCAAGAATGTGACTAGATGTCTAAATGTACACTTTCAATGCTATAGTCTAATCTTAACCCTGTTTTTTTTCCCCTTAATGGTGCCACGATCATACTATAATACTGAAATCCATGTTTATTCCATGTTTATGCCATTCACCCTACAGCTTAAACATTATGGCAGCTGAGTCAGAGTCAGCAGTTATATTTAATGGGAAGCTGGAAGCTTTACATCCCTCTTGACGTATTTTAGTTCATTTATATCTGTGTGCCTCATTAACGTGTATAGTCACCCGAAACATCCATATTTAAAGTGAAACTACTACTTCTACTGATAATAATAGTCATATTACTCACAATTTGTTTAAAACCTGCCTTAAAACAACATTATTTTAGACACCAAGTCTAAGTCTGCCGTTATCTTCGTTCGAAAGCTCAAAAGTTTGCATCCTAGCTGACCTGCCCAAGTTAATTTGACTGTGTGTAAACACTAAGAGGTAGTGCATTTATTTAGACAAACAGACTCAAAATCAGTTACGAGTGAGCAGGATCTGGAAGAAACGGCTATGACAAAAGCCAAAATGAGCCGAGAGATACGCATGAGATAAATCAGCGATTATAATATTATGTTCAAGATAAAATGCCAGGGTGTTCCTATTAAAATGGCCACTGAGTGAATGTTAGTGTCAGACAGTCAGGATCGAAGCATTGATTAAAACGGTGAGAGTTTACGTGAATCGAGGCAACATTCGTAGAATATTATTGAAATAATTTATATTTTTAAACTGACATGCAAATTAACAGTACCAGAGATTTCAGAATAAATTGTCATATCGTATTTTATCATTGCGGATTTAGTGACGTTATGAAATATCGAATTGCATCCGTCTGAATTGTAATTGGATCGTTTTTTATACTGTAAAAGATTTAACGATCTTCTCATAGATCACTATCAAAAATAGTGTATAGTCTTGTTTTTGATGCTACAGTGTGGAGAAAAAAAATACTGAGATTTATTAAGAATTCTGAACAAATCCGGCTTTATTAAAGTATCACAATCACCACCTGAGTATTGAGCAAATAAAATGCGTAACAATCACAATCATTTTATTACTATCCACGATAACAATATGGACAATAAAATAAACCCGCTGTTATGTTATAATACAGATTAATGTCGTTATAGATACAGTTATAGCTCCAGTGAGTAGTGAAAGATTGTTGTGAGAAATAGAATAAAGAGAAATAGGTTTATTAATAGATTGTGGTGGAAAAACGAAATACAGAAATGTACATATGTAAGGAATAAACCGAGTTACTGTCACCTTCCTAATAAAGTTGATTGTTCTCCTGTTTAAAAAAGACATCACTTTAGTGTCCTTTTGTACCACAACCATTAGCCAACGCTAACAATTTGTTTATTAAAGATTCGTCGTGTCAAAGGTGGGTAGTAGAGCCGAGTTATGTGACGATGTGATGTTGTTACGATGTTGTTATCAATTGTTTTGCTTTTCGGCAATAATCCCTTGCATTCTCAGGACCTCTGTAAACACTCACAGGCTCTGTTTATACTCTAACGTCTTGTTATGTGAGCATGCACACTAGTAGTAGGTGCAGTGTCACATGGACCATGTAATCAGTCTCTCCAGGATTGTGCGATTTTGTAAAAATCAAGCTAAAATTTTGATATCCAGAGGAGGATTGTTTAAAAATTACAGAGATGCTTTGAGTGACTCAATCACAACATGCATTTAGCATTCAGATCATGCTTATAGCGCTCAGAGAAAGTTATCACGTGTGAGTCTTCACTGGTATGAGTTTACAGGAAGAATCTTGTGCTGGCAGTTTCACCAATTCAATCACCATTAAAAAAAAAACCTGCTTTAGCGAAATCAAGCATTTTTAGCCGCATCAATCACATTTTATGCCATTGGACTACAACATAAACATTCATTCATTCACTCACTCATGTTCTACCGCTTATCTGAACTTCTCGGGTCACGGGGAGCCTGTGCCTATCTCAGGCTTCATCGGGCATTGAGGCAGGATACACCCTAGACGGAGTGCCAACCCATCGCAGGGCACACACACACACACTCTCATTCACTCACACACACTACTGACAATATTCCAGAGATGCCAATCAACCTACCATGCATGTCTTTGGCCCGGGGGAGGAAACCGGAGTACCCGGAGGAAACCCCTGAGGCACGGTGAGAACATGCAAACGCCACACACACAAGGCGGAGGTGGGAATCGAACCCCCAACTATGGAGGTGTGAGGCAAACGTGCCAACCACTAAGCCACCGTGCCCCCCTACAACAACATAAACAATGTGGGAATAAATACTAGAATGAAACACATGCGTAATTCTGTTAAACCGCCGTTAAAAAAAAATACAATTCGAGCAATCACAGAATGATGAATCACAGAACGTTCCCATCACCTCCGTAGGTTTTTTTACTGGGAGTCAGTCGTGTACAATTAGATTCAGAATTAAATTGTAGAGAATATTAATACAGCTATAGTGCGTATCGACCGTCGGTTTGTGTATTCATTCATGCTGTAGGGTCTGTGCTGTAAAAAAAATCCATCTATTATACAATAATACGATCGTATCAGCGTCAATGAAGCAAACAGAGGAGGAGTCTGATCTACTCGCTCGTGCTGTACATTTAGAGTTTTCCATTTGGGAGTTTTATCATAGGAAAGACATTTAAAAGCTAGTTTTTTATAACTTGGGTGTGTCTCAGTGTGTCTCAGTCAGATGGTGAATGAACTCTGGCTCACTAAACTTTGGGACACTGAGGACTTCTAATTTCTTCATCACTGACTGTAAAAACACAAACATATCAAATATAAGTTTTATATGTCATGAAGGTTGTTAGCTAGCTCACACACGTTTGTCACGATGCTCCGAGCAGGATTGTTGGCTAGCTAGTGGTGTAAAAAAACATGTTATTAGACTCAAACAAAGCGTGTAAGAATCAGGTTTCTCTGACTGTAATCATTTTAGAGCTTTTACAACAACAAACAGGGAGTTTGTCCTGTTTGTTTTCCAGGTAAGAGACTTCAGAATATATGACGTCGTTTCCAGTAAGGAACATAGTGAGCGTTTATACTCACTGGATCTGCAGTGCATTATGGGGTATTTTTAGGGAGTGAAGGGTACAGGGCACAAGGAGGATTTACAGACACACACACACAGACAGACACAAAGAAAGAGACTGACAGACAGACAGACAGAGTGGGAGAGCAGACAGAGAGAAAGAGAGAGAGACAGAAACACACAGACAGACACAGAAAAAGAGATAGACTGACAGAAATAGAAACAGAGAGTGAGAGATCAGAGAGAGAGAGACCGAGACAGAGAGTGTCAAACAGACATAAAGACAGAGAGAGGGACAGACAGACATATAGAAAGACATACAGACAGACAGAGAGAGAGACAGACAGACATATAGAGAGACATACAGACAGAGAGAGAGACAGACAGACAGACAGATGCACAGACAGACATGCAGAGAGAGAGACAGACAGACGGATAGACAGACAGATATGCAGACAGAGAGAGAGAGACAGACAGACGGACAGATGCACAGACAGACATGCAGACAGAGAGAGAGACAGACAGACAGATGCACAGACAGACATGCAGACAGAGAGAGAGACAGACAGACAGACAGAGAGAAAGACAGACAGACAGACAGACATGCAGACAGAGAGACAGACAGACAGACAGACAGACAGATGCACAGAGAGACAGACAGACAGATGCACAGACAGACATGCAGAGAGACAGACAGACAGACAGATGCACAGACAGACATGCAGACAGAGAGAGACAGACAGACAGACAGATGCACAGACAGACATGCAGACAGAGAGAGAGACAGACAGACAGATGCACAGACAGACATGCAGACAGAGAGAGAGACAGACAGACAGATGCACAGACAGAGAGACAGACAGACAGATGCACAGACAGACATGCAGAGAGACAGACTGACAGACAGATGCACAGACAGACATGCAGACAGAGAGAGAGACAGACAGACAGATGCACAGACAGACATGCAGACAGAGAGAGCGACAGACAGACAGATGCACAGACAGACATGCAGAAAAACATAAAGACAGACAGAGAGACAGACAGACGGACAGATGCACAGACAGACATGCAGACAGAGAGAGACAGACAGACAGATGCACAGACAGACATGCAGACAGAGAGAGAGAGAGACAGACAGACAGATGCACAGACAGACATGCAGAAAAACATAAAGACAGACAGAGAGACAGACACAGACAGATGCACAGACAGACATGCAGACAGAGAGAGACAGACAGACAGACATGCAGACAGAGAGAGAGACAGACAGACAGACATGCAGACAGAGAGAGAGAGAGACAGACAGACAGATGCACAGACAGACATGCAGACACAGAGAGAGAGAGAGACAGACAGAGAGAGAGACAGACAGACAGATGTGCACAGTGAGACATGCAGACGGACGGACAGACAGACAGACAGACAGAGAGAGAAAGCTCTGAAAGTGTCTGACTCTCTGATGAGTGGCTTGAATACTGAACGAGGAGCCGACTGAGACACACCATGGTTAACTAAATGGCAGTGACACACGATCTGAATGATAAATGCTTGTTGTTTCTGCTTACATAAAGATAAAGACAAAGCTGTGTGAAACCTCTAATCATCAGCGGTTGCCACTTTTTCTTTGTTTTTTTATTTTAAGGTGGTAGTACGATTCCTTATAGAACTTCTAGATTGCTGGCTTGGTTCTTGACGACGTCTCTGGTTATTGTGGTGATATTTTTGTCAGGTAATTACAGTCAGGTTCAGTCCCAGGTTTTTCTCTCTGCTTGTGTGTAGTATTTATATTCTATTAGTGTTGCTTTATATTCTAGTAGTGTCTATTAGTTATCTCTTCTCTAATGGCTCTGATACTCGAACAAAGTTTCCCTTTAAAATGAAAGAAAATATCCTAGTAAAGATAAACGTTACTCATAAAGAATCTTAATCCTTAAAGAGGTCATAAGGTCAAAAAGTGTAAGGAGTTGTGAGGAGGACTTTAAGAGATTTAAGAGTTTCTTTATCAGAGGAGAAAATGGCCGAAAGGTGAAGAGGGAGATGTAATGTGTTGTGTACAATATTTAATAATGACAGTGAGTTAAAAAGATGCTACAGATTAGATCGTGCAGGGATTATTTTTGTGACCAATCATATTAGAGATAACATCTCAGACACAGCACAGAAATGACATTCTCTCTCTCTCTCTCTCTCTCTCTCTCTCTCTCTCTCTCTCTCTCTCTCTCTCTCTCTCTCTCTCTCTCTCTTTGTCTATATATATATTCATTCTGCCATGATGACAATTAGATGATACACTAACGCCCCCGAAGCAGAGCTGAAATGCCATAGTGGCAGAAATGATATAATTTTGCTCTATGACATTTCTGACTGTGTCGGAGATGTTTACATTTATTATATTTATAACACACAGATGTTAGAGCAGCTCTAATATGAACAGAACAGAATCCCTACACGATATAGAATCAAATATCTTAACAGAGACAAAATGAAGGTTTATAATAGACCCGATTTTAAAAGCGCTCCTATTTATTATTTTCTGTAATAGACAACCAATCACAGTCTCCATAAGAATGTGTCATACCTAGTAACAGGGTTAAGCCCCGCCTACTCTCTAAGATAAACGTTGTTGTATTTTCCTTGCTCAGAGTCGCTCTGTGATTGGTCCTGAATCACTCTTAAGACAAGATTCCTAGTTAGAAATATTTATGCTAATTTAGGAGCTTATTCTTAGAGACTTTATGTATACGGGTCCTGATGTCGGCGAGCTGGGAGTTGTGTACTCCACACACTTGTTCTCTGAGTGAACGGCAGTTGAAAGTAATTGGACACAAATGTTTACACGGCCACTAGTCTTTAGTTGCTTTAGTTGCTTTCATTCCTGATGATAAAAAAAAGACTTCATTCGAATCGACCTCGAAAGGAGTTTGTGCACATTTTCTATTCTGAAATATTAAGCAGGATTTTTGAGGCTGTATGTAATGCAGTAAGTGTGGATTTAAAGAGGTAGAAGATGAAGAAGAAGACTTTGTTTGTCGCAAATACAGTCCTGTGGAAATGTATTTAACCCCCCTACCCCACCCCACCCTACCCCCAGGCACACTTTGTTTAAGCAGCCGGACGACGATCCCAAACGCACCATTTATTATTATTATCGTTGCAAAACGGCATTTTATATTTAGTCAAGTTATCTTTGTGTAATATTAAACTTTGCTCTTTAATCTGTATCACTCAGGTGTGACAAATACGAACAATATTATACAAAGAAAAAGAAATAATCAGAAAGGGGCAAATACTTTTTCACAGCACTGTACATAACAGCATAGTGAAATTCTTGCCTTCGCATGTTCCAGCATGTTAGGAAGTCAGGGTCAGAGCACACGATCAGCCGAGATGCTGTTTGTTCCTCAGGAGCTCTCGGTTGCACAATTCCACTCGACTATAAACTGCTGTAGTAAGGACATGATTTACATCGACGTTATTTCCTGACGACGAGGTTCTCTTCTGAGTCTGGTTCCTCTCAAGGATTCATCCTCATATCGTCTCAGGGGTTTTTTCCTCACCACCGTCACCTCAGGCTTGACCATTAGTAATAGATGTTGGAGATAAATACTAACTTCATTTGAAACAAAATTTTTATTCTATGTTTTTCTGCTTCTGTAAAGCGATATTACACATAAATTAACTTGAATTGATTGAGATACGGGGGAAGCACGGTGGTTTAGTGGTTAGCACGTTCGCCTCACACTTCCAGGGTTGGGGGTTCATTCCCACCTCCGGCTTGTGTGTGTGTGGAGTTTGCATGTTCTCCCCGTGCCTCGGGGGTTTCCTCCGGGTACTCCGGTTTCCTCCCCTGGTCCAAAGACATGCATGGTAGGTTGATTGGCATCTCTGGAATATTGTCCGTAGTGTGTGAGTGTGTGAGTGAATGAGAGTGTGTGTGTGCCCTGCGATGGGTTGGCACTCCGTCCAGGGTGTATCCTGCCTCGATGCCCAATGATACCTGAGAGGCACAGGCTCCCCGTGACCCGAGGTAGTTCGGATAAGCGGTAGGAAATGAATGAATGAATGATTGATGTATAGTGTATCTCCCTGAAGCACAGAGGGTTAAGGGTCTTACTCGGGAGACTGGAGAGCTTGGTGGTGCTGGGGCTTGAACCCTTGATCTTCTGATCAGATTTACTGTTTTGAATGATCCCCTTTAGGCTTTATTAATGATTAAACTGTGTACTTTTGTGTATTGTCGTACTGTAACGTCTTGCACCGTTTACACATGGAGTTTCTGCAGTACTGTGTAGAACATGTAATGTTCTTAGTTCTGTATTGTCTCCTGTAGTTCTGGGGAAGTCGTGGCCTAATGGTTAGGGAGTCTGACTCCTAACCCTAAGGTTGTGGGTTCGAGTCTCGGGTCACAAATACCATGACTGAGGTGCCCTTGAGTAAGGCACCGAACCCCCATTCTGGCGCCGCAGCATAAATGGTTGCCCACTGCTCCGGGTGTGTGTTCACGGTGTGTGTGTGTGTGTGTGTGTGTGTGTGGGGTGTGTGTGTGTGTGTGTGTGTGTGTGTGTGCACTTTGGATGGGTTAAATGCAGAGAACAAATTCTGAGTATACTTAGCCGTATGTCACGTCACTTAGTTCTGTGTTTTTATTGAAGAAGCGTTGTGTCATTTTACTGTGGACTGCACCAGCATTATTTATTTATTTATTTATAAGGTAAGTTGCAGGTATCACTTCTAGGTTTTGTGTCCGAATGTTGTTTTGCTGTGAAACCGAAGCCTGCGTTCTCGAACTCATTATTCAGTTCAGCAATGTTTTGTGTGTGTGTTGTGTGCAGGTTTGGATACATCGCTGCAGCAGTACGCATTCGATCGGTGGCAGTTGTGTGGGGTGGATCTGCTACAGTTATCCTCACAGCAGCTCGAAAAGCTCGGCGTGCACAAGATCGGACACCAGGAGCTGATCCTCGACGCCGTAGAGAAACTCTGCACTCTGGTATCTCCTATTTTCTCTGTGTGTCTGTGCGTGCCCGTGTGTGTGTGTGTGTGTGTGCGCGTGCCCGTGTGTGTATGTCTGTCTTAAGCTTTCACGTGTTGTGCATTCTCAGTTGCTTTTCTGCTCTCCACAGTTGTAAAGATGTGTAATTTCATTTCCCTTTCAGCTTGAACCAATCACGTGAAAGCAATCTCTTGTCTGTGTCTGCATGATTCCATACTGATTGTGCTGCATGTGATTGGCTGGTTGGATATTTGTATTTAAGGAGCTGGGTACAGGTGTTCCTATTAAAGTGGCTAGTGAATGTACAGTGTGTGCATATGTTGGAAGTAATTTTTGTGCACATGGGTGCATAAGTCTCACAATCTAGACCTCAAGCATTCATTAGAGAATTTGGTAAGACGATTCGCCACAACGATTCGCCTCAACGATTCGCCTCAACGATTCACCAGAATTAAAATGCCTGCCTAGCAGAAACTGAGACACCCCTGCCTGTCAACAGCTCCTGTACACAAAATACGCTTGCCTTTCTAAAAAACAAAAACATTAACAACTCATTGTGGCATTTTGTTCATCAGCTTGCTTAAAACCAGCACATGGCGGCTGTCCGATGCAGAGAGCCAATAAAATTGCAGCTTTCATTATTCTGAACCTTGTAGGCAGAAAAATGTATAAAACTCATCAGAATGTCAGATTGAGGGCCTGAGACTGAGAATAATATCTGTCATATAATTGGTGTGTGATCGTGTGTGTTTATACAGACGTACGGTCAGGCTGGGGAGAATGTGCGCAGTCTAACGGAGAAGCTGCGTGCTGTCGCTCACTCCCTGCAGATGGGTATTCAGTGTCAATGGCGTGTCAACACGTACGACGGGCACAAAGCCACAACCGTGCCTAATCAGGAACTACAGCTTGTACTGGATCTCATCATCGCAGCCAAGGCCCTGTATTCTCTGCTCAACAGGTACCACACACAAACACACACACACACGCACGCACGCACACACACACACAAATTGCAGCCTGTCATTTTACTGAGTAAATCAAAAGTGGAACTAAGACACAAAGCGCAAACTTGCATGCTGCACCGACATGCTGGAATTTAACTTATGCTTGTTTATGTGAACTTAGTTACTCTAACTCTAAGTCACAGTGGGCCAAAATATATATATCATATAAATATATAATATATAATATATAAATCTGAGATAAAGTCACGGGCCAAACTGAATATTTATTGAAAAATTAACTGCAATTGTTATCTAATGTTCAACCTTTTTTATATGGAAACAAACTTTAGTTTTGCTTAAACACAGGATTTGGAACAACCAGAGCTTGATATTACAAACACATTAAATTAAATTTGAAATAAAAGACACATCAGTGGTGTTCATGTCGCAAACTTTAACCATAGACTTTGTCTCTGCTGCCACTATAAAGCTTTATGGCCTTTACAGCAGCTTCACTTTTTGATTTAGCTTTCATGAACATAGTCTGTCGGGAAACCTGACTTTTTTTTATCTCCTCCGAGTTCTGGAGCTTCTGCTTTACGTCCAGGTCCTTATACTTCTCATGATGTTTCGTGTCATAGTGTCTTCTTATGTTATATTCTTTCGTTACAGGCACGTTAGCTCCGTTAGCACACAAGACAAACAGGTCTGTCCTTTATATTGGTGAACAGATAATCTGCCTCCCTCCTGTCTTTAAAGCTCTTATTTTCTATCTTTCTTTTGGCCATTTTTGTGGAGTGCAGAATTAACTTGCCCGCTGTGACTGTAACATGGTTGTTAACGACTGTCAACAGAGAATGAGGAGCGCTTGCTGTTCGTGACTATGCGTAAATACAGTGGCAAGGCATTCTGGGATTTGTAGTATTAGCGGAGCATGCGGCTAGCCAGTTGTAATGCACATCTGATATGATCTCGCGGGCCAAATATAATTACACCGCGGGCCAGAGTTAATTAACATACAGGGATTTATGATCTTGTCAATTCCTTTTTATTTATTTAAATTTTTTATTTCATTTTGACAACAGGACACACTTTACTCAGTGAGCTAGCCTGATGATGATGATGATGATGATGATGATGATGATGATGATAATTTTGGTCAAAGGCAAGTTTTTATGGTGTTCAAACGTACAACACGCATACAGTGCTGTGAAAAAGTATTTGCCCCTTTCAGATAATTTCTTTGTATAATATTGTTCATATCTGTCACACTTGACATACAGATTATAGAGCAAAGTTTAATATTGCACAAAAATAATTTGATCAAATACAAAATGCAGTTTTTCAATGATGATGATAATTTTTTTCGCAGCACTGTAGAATAGTTGGTGATCTGCATAAATGAAGATGAGCAAAACGGCAATTTAGAAAGAACTAACCTGTCATTCAGTACAGAAATTCTCTCCTTCACCACAGAGAATTTTTTCTGTATCGGAAACACCAAATTATCTCGTAACTTGGGAACCTCGACGGTCCTTCGGTCGAGTGCACGTTCTGATGATGTCACGTCACGTCACGTTTGAGTTCTTTGAGTTCTCCGATGTTGCGTTATCCTGAAGCGACTGAACGATTCAGGAGATCATTTCATCCATATTCATGCTCGCTACCGAAAGCGAAGGTGTTCCTGTTTTAAACTCAGCTCCTCATTGTCTCTTCGTCCCATTGTTTGGCTGCTCGTGTGGCTTAGGCTGCTCTGAGTCGTGAGAGGAAGTCGACACGGCCATCCTAAAAACAACATGTTCAGCTTCCGTGTTTCCTCTAATAATAATATTAATAATAATAATACACAAATCCCTCATATACAGTACAGAAGGCTACAGGACAGATTTATTTTTGTTTCTTGTTTAAGGGATCAAGACATTTGGACAAGTCAATCAGTGATCACATGCCCGCATGTTCCGTAAACGCATCAGGTTTGTAGAGTAGAGCACAGGCAGACAAATCAGTGAGAAGGATCTCCAACCGGTTTGGTCTTTTTTTATTTTTTTTTCCACACACGGTGTGCAGTTTGTAACTAAAGCTCAATTTTTTTTTTTACAAGGGATTGAAGATTTTCACACTGACACACATCTGAATTAAGCAGAAAGGATTGGGAACGATTTAAATCTAAACCAAACATCCAGGTCATCGTACCCGAAGTATTTTTATGGCACTAGGAATAAACTCACTATGTGCAGGTCAGAAGTGGTATTTTTCCCCTCTATCCAGCAGCATACAGGTTTAGTGAACGTTTTTCTCTCTCCATTCTGACCACGTTGCCTCAGTTTCCTGTCAGATCTGGGACTCATTGTGGTTGTAGCTCTTGTAGTTCCCCCGCCTCATGGTTTGACATCATGTGTGATCTGAGGAGTTTTCTTCTCACCACAGAAGAAAAGAGTGGTTATTTGAGTGATCTGAAGGTTTTCTTTGTTCCTGTCCTTAGAACTGACGCTTACTGGCTGCTTCTTGTTTTACTGTGTAAATTCTGTGTATAGTCTCGAGACTGTTTAGAGATTGTGCTGAAATTGTCCAAAATGTCCAAATCAGAGACGACTTTTTTTTTTGGATGTTTTTTTGACTCGAACTGGAGTTTTACAGCAATTACTTGTGCAATACATAGCACATACCTTTAGGGGCTTAGACCTTTAGCGGCACTGGTTAGGTCAGGGGTCGGCAACCCGCGGCTCCGGAGCCGCAAGTGGCTCTTTCATCCCTGTGCTGCGGCTTCCTGTAGATTTGGAAAATAAATATTTAATTTAAATTTATTTTATTTTAGTTAGTTAATTTTTAAAAAAATTCTAAATTCTAAGATCATGATGCTCTTGTAACATTCAAATAAACCGTTTAATTTTTTTTGTCGCTCAAAATATACGTCATAACTGCCGACTTGCGAAATCCGACACACAGAAGCAGACGCATTTTTGGTTCGTTGCAGACGGCAAGTTAAAATTTTGATGTCATGCAGGGCTGTCAGGTGTCACACATTGAGAGTGACAGTCACGCATTTGGGTCTTTTCTCACGCTCTCCCACCACACATCGTATTTCTCACGCAGAAAAACATTTTGACTATTTATCATATATTTAATATGCCGCAGCGCCAAAAATGTATCTGTCCGCACCGCTGTCTCTATGGAACCGGGCAGGAATCAAGCGCGTCTCAGTTCTTTGTCGAACCTGACACTTATCAGCCAATCAAATAAAAGAGTCTACACAATAGCCAATCAGAAGATAGCACTATCTGGGTAAGATTTAACGCAACAACCAATGAAAAAAATTGGGGTTGCTGAGGGGTTGGAGATGTCACGCTTGCCTGTCTTCGAAACTTGTGAGCCCTGGTCATAAATACGAAGAGGACTCACTTAGACATTGAACATTTTATTTGAAAGTAACCTTCGACCCAGCATCTTTTAGCTTAAGTTTAGTTCAAACTGTTCAAAATATTTTTGTTTGCCTGCAGAAATAAAATTCCGTTTACTCTGTAGCAGTTCATTGATTTCATACAGTAAATGCAACGCACTACAGTTTTTTCTATACTTTCCATAAAGGTAAAAAACGATATATGTGGTGTTATCTTCACTTTAGATGTCAAATGGGTTTTGTGGCTTCCTGTGTTTTTTTTTTTTCTGAGGGAAATGGCTCCAAATGGCTCTTTGAGTGTTTAAGTTTGCCGACCCCTGGGTCAGGTGTACACCAGGGCACCAGAGATAGCAGGTAATCTTAGGCAAGCGAGGTTTTCAAAGGTAGTTTTCCTCAATGTAAAAGGTAATGATTTACCTACTTATCAAGGCCACTTCCGATGCTGTAGCATGCTCTTGTCCCGTCCCAACGTGACGTGGATCCTGTTAGTTCCTCAGAAGCTTTGTTGCTTAATTCCACTCGAATACAAACTGTTGTAAAAAGGACATTATTTACATTGACATTATTTCCTATCCAGTGTCACCCAAATGAGGATGAGGTTCTCTTCTGAGTCTCAGGGAGTTTTTCCTCACCGCCGTCACCTCCGGCTTGCTCATTAGGGATAAATATTAGGAATTAATATTAATTTAATTTTTGTAATCCGTGTTGTTTTTTATTCTATGTTTTTAAATTTCTTTAAAGCTGCTTAGAGACAATGTTTAGTGTTAAAACCGCAATACAATTGAAGTGAATATTATCCAGCCAAGTGCATGGCTCTGGTCCAGGGCAGTGGACTGGTCAAGGCTCTGGGTCTCTATTCAGAAGGTCGGGGGTTCAAGCCCCACCCCTGCCATGCTGTTCTCTGACTCCTGCTTCCTAACAAGCTGGGAAATTTTTCACTTAAATACAAATAGACTGTTGTATTACTTATATATTTTCAGCTTCAATTTTCTTCCTTGACCACATTATGTATCTGTGTGTGTGTGTGTGTGTGTGTGTGTGTGTGTGTGTGTGTGTGTGTGTGTGTGTGTGTGTGTGTGTGTATGTGTGTGTGTATGTGTGTGTGTGTTAATAGGCACCAGTATGCAGAGTTGACAGGATATACAGACTTTAAGATCATTGTTGATCTGTGTACAGATCTGCGCTCCATGATACAGAAGGTCAGTGTTGGTGTATTTAATATCTCTACCACTTTTGTGTGCGTGTGTGTGTGTGTGTGTCTCTCTCTCTCACACTCTCACACACACACATCCTCTCAAACCCTCTCACACCTTCTCACACACACACCCTCTCACACCTTCTCACACACACACACACACCCTCTCACACACACACCCCAAGGAATGTATGTGAAAGGATCAGAGATCTAGAGAGGGAAGGATCAGTGGCCAAAGAAAAAGTGTGACAGAGAGAGGGAAAAATCAGGAGAGCAGAGTGATGACTTTTTTTTTTTTTTTTTTTTTTTAAGATATCAGAGGTTCACCTGTGGCCAGTGAGCATCCAAAGTGGGTGTGGCAGAGGGAGAGTGGGCGGGGCAAGGCGATAGTAGGTGTAGGAGTGAGACAGCAACCAAAACTTGGTTGTAAGAGGAGAAAGTTGTGCTCTAATGCTTAGACATACATATACACACACACACACACACACACACACACACACACACCCACACACACACGTAATGGCTTCTTAGTTCTAATTGTTCTAATTATATCTGCTTTTCCTCACACACATGCTTTATTTACATTTACAGCATTTGGTATTTGACGCCCTTATCCAGAGCGACTTACATTATCTCATTTCTTTATACAGCTGAGCAATTGAGGGTTAAGGGCCTTACTTAGGGGCCCAACATTAGCAGCTTGGGGGACCTGGGTTCGAACTCACAACCTTCCGATTGGTAGCCCAACACCTTAAACACTAGGCTACCACCAGCCCATCAGTACTATTACAGAAGTCGTAGCTCAGTGGTTAAGGTAATGTGCTACTGGTCAGAAGGTTGTAGGTTTAAGTCCCAGGACTAACAAGCTGCCACTTCTAGGCCAAATATTATTCGCTCTGGATGAGGGTGTCAACTGTAAATGTAATGGCAGTGCTAGTCATGGTCTCACTGAATTAATGCTGTAACCCTTCACACACATGGGAATCCTCAGGTGCACAAGCACAAACCTGTTCTGCTTATCTGCCTGACATGTTCATGCCGTTGTTTTGCTTATGTACGAAGATCTGCTCTCAGCAACTTTGTGTTTTTTTTTTCCTTGGAAACTTGTGTGTATGGAAACGATTGAGTCGAAGATAAGTCTGTGCATTCATGAAATGTTTTTGCACACGTGCAGGAAGAACAAAGGCGGTACAGCAACCCGAGTCATGTTTACAATGGAAAATGTGAAGGAAGGAGTGGAAATGAGAGTGAGACTGTGTGTGTGTGTTTATAATGTTAAACAATCTCAGTGCTGTGTGACTGTGTAATAATCAGTGAGTCAGTAAATACCTTGTGGTCTTTTGCCTCCTCAGTGTGTTGTGTCTATTCTAATAGACCACACTCTAATTGCAGCCCATTGTTTAGTCCACTTCCTGTTGTTGCAGAATTCATATTTGGGTCCACATTCCTGCTTGTAGTTTGTCAGTGAGAGAAACACAGCTGTGATCAGGGTATTACACACATCTGGGTTGTGTTCCACATGTGTGTGTGTGTGTGTGTGTGTGTGTGTGTGTGTGTGTGTGTGTGAGAGAGAGAGAGGGAGTGGGAGTGAGTGAGAGGGAGTGGGAATGAGTGAGAGGGAGAGAAAGTGTGTGAGAGAGAGGGAGGGTGTGTGTGTGTGAGAGAGAGAGAGAGAGAGAGAGAGAGAGAGAGAGAGGGTGTGTGTGTGTGTGAGAGAGAGAGAGAGAGAGAGAGAGAGAGATAGTGTGTGAGAGAGAGAGTGTGTGTGTGTGTGTGAGAGAGAGAGAGAGAGAGAGAGATAGTGTGTGAGAGGGAGTGTGTGAGAGGGAGTGTGTGTGAGAGAGAGAGGATGGTGGAGAGGAGGGTGTGGTTGTGTGTGTGAGAGGGAGAGAGGAGAGTGTGTCGTGTGTGAGAGAGAGAGAGGGAGTGTGTGTGTGAGAGAGAGGGAGTGTGTGTGTGTGAGAGAGAGAGGGAGTGTGTGTGTGGGAGGAGGGAGTGTGTGCAGTGTGGGGTGTGAGAGAGAGGGGCGTGTGTGGAGAGAGGTGAGGTTGTGAAGAGGGAGGGAGTTGAGAGAGAGGAGTTAGCGAGAGAGGGAGAGGAGAGGAGAGAGAGGGAGAGGAGAGAGAGGGCGTGTGTGGGAGGAGGGGAGTGTGTGAGAGAGAGGGAGTGTGAGAGAGAGAGAAAGAGAGGGGGGGCAGAGGGAGTGTTTGAGAGAGTCTGAGTTGTGTGCGTGTGTGTGTGTGTGTGTGTGCGTATGTGTGTGTGTGTGTGTGTGTGTGTGTATATAATGTTATACACGCACACATACATGTATGTATATGAGAGAATGTGTGTGAGTGTCACTATTTACTCACGATCAAGTGATTTATTTCTTAAACATGTCCATTGCTGTATGATTTCTGGATTAAAAGCCAAGCCATGAACATGTGTGTGTTACGGCGTGTACATTTCCTGAGATTTTCAGCGTGGCTTGCAGCCGATTACCGTGCAGCCGTAGTGAAAAGGTCACGTCTCTCAGCGTGGTGCGTGACTGCTTTCAGAAAGGATCCTATCTCCAGCAGAGACACTGTAGAGTGTCTCTGTTCTGCTGTTCTGCCTTTCTTCACCTTCTCCGGCGTCTTGACCGTATTGTAAACGTGCACCTGCGCCTCGCAGTCGTGACGACGCTTGCCATTTCTGCGTGTCACGTCCTGTCAAGCAAAAACGGTTATACGTGACGCAGACAGCTTGCTTGTGACCTTTTCGTTACCTGGTTATTAGGTCAGGGCTGTGATGTGATTTGTCGTCAGTGATCTCAGTAACGCTGCATCCGACTGAGCTGAATACCGAAAGCCTGAACATCGTCAGACGTTATCTTTGTGCTCATTCTACGATGATGGACGTCTTCGCGTTTGTCTTTTGTTCGCATGAAAATGCGTTAGAAGCTTTCACTGACCTTAACATGAGTATTTCTTTGGTTTCAACAAGTTATCAGAAATCCAAAGCAGAAGGTGACGGAGAGAAGAATATTTGACGGAAATTCTACGAGCGTTAGTGAACACGCTTCTGTTTTGCATTCAGGTCGAATTATGGAAATGTTGACATGACTGTCAGGATTTCTCGGAGCTCAGTTCACCCGTATTTACAGACTTTGGTGAAACCTGATGATCCTGATGTTGTCGGATCAAATCCGTCGGCGTGTCGTCTGCACCGACGTTTAAACGATAAGGAAACATTTTGTATTTAAATATTGAACTGTTTTTTTTTTCTTCTGGAGACTAAAATACTACAATATCTTGAATATGTTGAGGTTCATATCTACAATATGTTGAGGATTCTGTATATTGACCATTTTCGGAGTGTTTTCGGTCCTTTAGACGTCGATGGGTAGGATAACTGTTATTTGGATGAAGGTTTATTATTTTTTTTTATCAGATGAATGAGATGTGGTTTAAACCCTGATATACATGTGTATCATCCATGTCCTGGTTGTTTGTTTAGGAAAGAACGTGTGATGTATTTATGAGAGTGTTTGGTAGTGAAAGAAAATGCTGTGTCTGATATCTTAAGACTTATTGTGTGCGTGCTTACGTGTGTGTGTGTGTGTGTGTCTGCGTGTGTTTGTGCGTGCGTGTAAACGTGCGTACGTAAGTGTGTGTGGGGTCTTATAATAATAGGTTAATGTGACATATTATGTATGTCAGTGGACAGTCCTAAGACAGATTGAAAACGTGTGTGTGTGTGTGTGTGTGTGTGTGTGTGTGTGTGTGTGTGTGTGTGTGGATCTTGTGTCCCCACAAGGATAATAATAGTCGTGAACTTAGGCACAGTACTTTCTTTGGGGCACTGATGTTAGTATTCAATTTATCTATATCAATAATTCTATAATGGAAGGTCCTCTGAAAAATACTATGGTGTGTGTGTGTGTGAGAATGAGAGATCTCTAAAGAAGGAGAAGAAGAAGGAGATGTGAAGATTACAGTGGAGGTGGAGTGGATTAAATGAGGGATATTTCAAGATAAAACAGAAGTATGAGTTTGGAAAGAGGAAAGAGAGACGAGGGAGGGACTTTTTGAGACTTTGCAGCGAGCGAGCGAGAGAGAGAGAGAGAGAGAGAGAGAGAGTGAGTGAGTAAGTAGCGGACTAGAACAGACTTCTGAATCTATGAGAGAGTCACTAAGAAGACTAAAAGTTCTGTTAAAGTTTCGAGGGGAACAGGTAAAGTTCTGCAGCTTTATCAATAACTCATATGCTCTGTTATTTGAGGTGTTTCATACTGCGTACTGCCTGCTGGTACTCACAGTGTGTGTGTGTGTGTGTGTGTGTGTGTGTGTGTGTGTGTGTGTGTGTGTGTGTGTGTGTGTGTGTGTTTGGCCAAAAGAGGATTAACGCATGAAAATATCTGTACATGTTTACATGTAAGTCTATTTCTGGAAACTGCGTCATAATTGTTAAGGACTGTGTATGTGTGTGTGTGTGTATATATGTGTGTGTGTATATATGTGTGTGTGTTTGTGTGTATGCGTGTGTGTATGCGTGTGTGTATGCGTGTGTGTATGCGTGTGTGTATGCGTGTGTGTGTTTGTGTATGTGTGTGTGTGTGTGTGTGTATATGTGTTTGTGTGTGTGTGTGTGTGTGTGTGTGTGTGTGTGTGTATATGTGTGTATATATGTGTGTGTGTGAGTGTGTGTGTTAATATCTTGATTTATCCCCTTAAGGATAGGAATATGGACAAAGTGGGAACATTTGGCAGGCCCTCATGAGAAAAAACATATCTAGATTTTTGTATCCAATACAGTGTTTATAACCTGAATGAGCCTTTGCATGTGTAAATTAAGTAAATGTGTGTGTGTGTGTGTGTGTGTGTGTGTGTGTGTGTGTGTGTGTGTGTGTGTGTGTGTGTGTGTGCGCACGCACGTGTGTCTTTGACCCTGTATAAGTTCACAGTTCATAGTTTTGTTTGTTTGTTCTAGTTTAATGTGTTACACTGGGTCTGATTCTGAGAGTGCTGGTTGTTACCAAGAAAGGTAGTTAATGATGCAGTCAGTAATTCAGTGGAGTGGGAACAGAATGTGAGGTCTATATTACCATATATGTCTGTGTATTTCAATTTGTTCTCTTATTGGACCCGTTGTGTTTTAGGTTACATACTCATTTTTTCTAATATATTGACTTTACTGATCTTTAGCTGTGAATGTTCACCCTCTCAGGGTGAACATCTGCTTTTTTAAATCTAAAGCTGTGGTTAAGACTTTCACTTCTTTATTTATAACAATTTTATTGAACTCTATCATTTACTAGTTCCCATCCTGTCAAGTGAAATTTGCTGTTGGATTAAGGTGAAGTCTAATGTATGTATCTTCCAAGACCTGTGAAGCCTGTTGTCCCATTCTGAGGAAAGAGCTTTCGGCTCTCTTCAACATACAGCACAGACCAAAAGTTTGGACACACCTTCTAATTCAAAGAGTTTTCCTTATTTTCATGACTATGAAAATTGTAGATTCACACTGAAGGCATCAAAACTATGAATTACCTCAAAGCCCTCATCATTCCTCGCACCTCCGATCTACCAGCACTGCTCGACTGGTTCCACCATCTCTCAGGGTAAGAGGCATGTATACTACAAGACCCTTCTCTGTTCTGGGTCCAAGGTGGTGGAATGAACTTCCCCTAGAGGTCCGGACAGCTGAGTCACTGGCTATTTTCAAGCAGCGGTTGAAGACCTACTTATTCAGGAAACATTTCAACTAGCACTTCTTTCCTTATCTTTTGCATTTAAAAAAAAACAAAAAAAAAAACCTTTGACACTTTTTCATTGTAACTTTGAACAAATGTTTTAAACTCATGGTATCTTAAGTATGTAACCTAGTGAACCAGCATTAATGTATTCAATGTTAGAGATTTAAGCACTTATGTACGTCGCTCTGGATAAGGGCGTCTGCCAAATGCTGTAAATGTAAATGTAAATGAATTAACACATGTGGAATTATATACATAACAAAAAAGTGTGAAAAAAAATGACCCCAAACACACCTCCAGGCTGTGTAAGGGCTATTTGACCATGAAGGAGAGTGATGGGGTGCTGCACCAGATGACCTGGCCTCCACAGTCACCGGACCTGAACCCGATCGAGATGGTTTGGGGTGAGCTGGACCGCAGAGTGAAGGCAAAAGGGCCAACAAGTGCTAAGCATCTCTGGGAACTCCTTCAAGACTGTTGGAAGACCATTTCAGGTGCCAAGAGTGTGCAAAGCAGTAATCAAAGCAAAATGTGGCTACTTTGAAGAACCTAGAATATGCCATATTTTCAGTCGTTTCACACTTTTTCGTTATGAACTAAATGTTCTCTTTGAATGAAAAGGTGTGTCCAAACTTTTGGTCTGTACTGTACATAAACTTGTATACACTCACGATTGGCTATGATTGACAGGGACATGGCTAACACCCAGTTCTTTGGCCTTCTGCATCATAATTAGGATTCAAACTGGTGATTTCCTTACAACAGCATTGACAGAGTTTTCCAGTGCGCCACTTCAGAGCCCAATTTCTAGTCGCCTCAGACAAAAGACACCAGAAAGGTGAGACTGAGAGCTCTTTGGATAATAAAAGTCTGTATGTTTGCAGGTTGTAGGTTTGGAGGTTTGGTATACACGCTCTGTAGCCAGCATTAGTATAATGTTCCTAATAAAGGGCTCGGTGTATTTTCGCTCTCAAAACAACCTCAATTTTTCATGCCATGGACTCTACAAGATGTGGAAAGATTCCTTAAAGTTTCTGCTCCATGTTGATTGATTGCATCAAGCAATTCCTGCATTTTTTTCATGTGCACTTTCATGCTGTGGATCTCTCGTTCTATCACGTCTCAAAGGTGTTCTACCAGATTCGGATCTGGTGACTGGGAAGAACACTGAACTCACTGTCTGTTCATGAAACCAGTCTGAGGAAACTTTTGCCTTGTGACACGGTCACACATGAAGCAGCCATTTGTAAATTGTGGCCATGAAGGGATGAAAATGATCAGCAACAACAGTCTGTGACATTTAAGAGATAATTGATTGGTATTACTGAGTCCAAAGTGTACCAAGAAAACAATCCACACACCCATACACCACAAGACAGGCTGGATCCATGGCTTCATGCTGCTGGTGCCAACTTGTGATCTTACTGTTTGTGTGCTTCAGTAGAAATAGACCTTCATCAGTCCAAGCTACATTTCTCTCGTCTCCAACTGTCCAGTTTTGGGGAGTTTGCGTCCACTGCAGCATCAGCTTTGTGTTCTTGGCTAAGAGAAGAGGAACCTGATGTGGTTTTTCTACTGTTGTAGCTCATCTGTCACTTTCCTGCTCTAAGTGGTTATCTGAGTTACTGTAGTCTTTCTGTCAGCTGGAACCTGTTCATAATCCTCTCTTTACATCAGCTGCCTTATTTTTTTATTGAAGAGAGATTATATTTCTGAGTAAACTGGAGATGGTGAATTGGACTACAGATTGGAGGGTTTTTTTTTAATGGCATATCTGCATTGTCGTAATTTTCTGCCTAAAGGGATATCATGGACAAATCCAAGCCCAACATACCCATCATATATTCTATGTTATATTGCACTAGTTACTATGTTATATTGCACTACCATAATTTCCAGACTATTGAGTGCACCTGATTATTTGAGCACCAGTTATTTTGAACATAAATAAGCCGCACATGTCTATAAGCCGCAGGTGCCTACAGGTACATTAAAACAAAATAAATTTACACAGGCTTTAACGAAACACGGCTTGTAACAAAAAATAAAAAAAATAGCAGTAAACAGTCCAAGAAAGAAAGTCATTGGTCATTATCTTCCTCCTATAAGGCAAGAAATAGGACGAGTTAATATAGGATCAGCTTTCCAGCGCTGGAGAGAACTGAAGTAGAGGGAAGTTGGCCACATATTCACAGATTGGAGTTTCCCAAGTCAATAACTCCTGAACTAAACGCTGTTACTACACAAATAACACCTCTTTTCTATCGTAGTAATGTAGAGAGGCAGCTACAACCGTGTTCTACTTCTTGCCTTATCGTAAGCCTTTCTTCACCTTCTTTCTTTGTTTTTATCCTCCATGTCAATGTTAAAACCGCTTCCTGCTAATGTCATGCACACTGAACACTCTCTCCGCCGCATATTGACAAGACCCCCCCCTTTCTGCTCATTGACTACACGTTTGAAGCATTTCTCAAACATCGGAGACCCTACCTTTAACCCGTTCGCCAATTTTATTGGTCTAATGAAAGCTTCATGCCGCCAAAAACAGCATGTCACAGAATGTGTTTTTTGAAGAAAAAAAAAATTGAAAAATCCATATATTAGCCACGTCATTGTTTAAGCCGCAAGGTTCAAAGCGTGGGAAAAAAGTTATAGTTATAGTTAGGAAAATACGGTAGTTACTATGTTATATTGCACTAGCGCTGCATTAGTAACCCTTCCAACATCAAGTCTACAACAGTGGACATTAAAAAAAAAAAAGAAATTTCAAGCTGCACCTGCTGATGTTTATGTGCTGGTGTAAACAGATCCACAGAGAAATCTCTCGCTGTGCTTTTTATAGCGTTTCGGGCTTCGCTGCTGACGCTGTTACTGACCTGAACATAGCCGTGTAATTTAACACAAGAGAAATACACACTGTGAGCTGTATTACTGTGTATTTATACCAGAAATCATTAAATCTGATTTCGTCCGAAGGTAAGATTTCCTTTGAATAGATTTGTGTTAAATGTATTATTTACTTCACTATTTATTAATAAATAATTGATTCACACGGGAAAGACACCACAGTTTAAAAAGTAGAAATAATTTAAAACATTTTCATTGAGAACACTAATTGATAAAATTAAGGAAATTGTCAGACATTAACGAAAGCTTCTGAATAAATCTGGAGCGAGAGAGAGACAGTTATCTTCTGTTCATACACACACACACACACACACACACATACACACTGCTTTATAGAATTGAGTGGCTCTAGACATTCAAATTAACCTCAAAGTGTTGCGTATTTGTGTGTTTGTGTGCGAGTTTGTGTGCGTGTTTTGCTGTGTGTGTGTATTTCTGTATGTATTTGTGTGCAAGTGTGTATTTGTATGTGTGTGTTTGTGCATGTGTGCGTGCCTGTATTTGTGTATGTGTGCATTTCTGTATGTGTGTGAGTTTGTGTGCATGTGTGTGTATTTTGTGCGTGTTTGTGCACATTTGTTTGTATGTATTTGTGTCTGTGTGCATGTTTGTGTGCATTTCTGTGTGTGTGTGTGTGTGTGTGTGTGTGCGTGTTTGTGCATGTGTGTGTGCATGTGTGTTTGTGCAAGTTTGGGGTATGGAAGCGACTGTAGCCACAGAGGAAATGACGAGCTGATTTATCAAGAAGTGTTTGTCATATCTCACACACACACACACACACACACACACACACGGATTTCTTATACATAAATGTAGACGGTCAGCTAAGACGTGTCTAAAATAACAAAGAAACTGTCTGCTCTCGCCTTCCACTTTATTAGGAACACCTGTAGGCTTGTTAGGGCCCGAGCACCGATGGTGCGAAGCCCTATTGTTTTTGCTTGGGTTTATTATTTTTTTTTAATTGTTTGTTTGTTTGTTTGTTTGTTTGTTTGTTGCACACATTGGCCAACAGGCCCCAGGAAGTGTGTCAGTCACAAAGGTGGATTTTTGACAGTTGCATGCAATGAACTTTTAAATGCTCCTCTTAGAGGGTTCATGCAATTGAGACCAGACTTGGCCACCATGACGCAGAGATATTAGAGATGCGAAATTGCAAACAGATTTTTAATATCTCAAACACTGTTGCCATGGCATCGTGTCAAAATTTACTTTTATTTCAGGCATATTTAAGGCTTTTGGCATGCTTAGATTAACTTGAAATTTGACACATACATCACATTTGTCGGCTGTTAAGTGTGGACAAAAAGGTCAGACAAAGGTGTGTCTCTTAAGTGGCTCACTAGCGCCCCCGTTTGTGGGGTTTTATTTACCTACAGTCCCCAAATGGGTCAGTAACAACATAAAATAGTCCACTGATATTTACCCACTTCATGCACTTGCCCACCGTGCATTGTGTTCTGGGAGGCACCGTAAAGCGATAAAAAACGTGCGAGGGCCCGCCATCGCTGCTTGCAGCTATATTTTATGCTTGTTTTGGGATCTGTGTGACTTCTTTAACTCTGACATAGTTTATGGTGCCAGTCAGATTTGAGTATTTCAGAAACTGTTGATCTTCTGGAAGTTTCACACACAACAGTCTTTAGGGGTATAAGACATGGAGTGATTTCATGTCAAGAACAAGTAAGAGTTAAGAGCCAGACTCAAGGTTATAAATAATCCGCAACTTTCCTCAGCTCTGCTAGGCCATGACCATCCCAGTGAGTCAGTAGTCTGAAACATGGACATGATTATTAATCTGTATCCATCTATTCATCATTTGGTCATCATTGTCTGTGTGTAAAGTGGGTCACGGAGACTAAGCACTACAAGAGAGTAGCTGTTGTACTAAAGATACGAGTGTTTAAAGGATTAAGGCTTCAAATAAACATCTATTAGGAGCTGAACATGCTGAGAATCTGAGTAGTGTGTTGAACAACCATACATACACTGTAGAGGTTTACTGAGATTTATTGTGTGTGTATGTTTGTGTATGTGTGTGTGTATGTGTGTGTATATATATGCGTGTGTGTGAGCTTTCCATAATAACATTGTGTAACAGTCACTATAGCAGCTAAGACTGTGAGGAGGGAAGGAGAGACAGGAATGAGCTAGTCAGCAGCAGGGAGTTTGTTTATGTGCAGGGAGTTTGTGTGCACTGAGTGTGTGTGTGTGTGGGGGGGCATTAATGTGTAGACAGATTTAGCTAAGTAAGTTAAGGATTACGGAGGTGTTGCTTGTCTTCTTTGAATTCTCTGAGGTGAACCGAGCAGCTACAGCTTCCTGGAACCTGTCTCAGTCACTAGGAAGTGTGTGTGTGTGTACGTGTGTATCCATGTTGGGTATCTATTCACACTTGCTTCTCTGTCCACTGTTCCCAGGATAACACGTTGCTGGATAAAGAGAAGGACATCATCTCAGTTGTGAGTCTCTGCTTCTTTTCTGTCTCCTGTCCTGTGCTGAATTATTTTACCAATTGATTCACCTGTTTGATTCGGTGAAGTGAATCAAATGAAGATGAATCAGCTTTCTCAACCTCGGTCAATCCTTCTGCCTCTCTCTGTTGTTTTCTTGTTGTCTCTATACTCGGTCTGTGTATTTCTTTCTTTTTGTCTGTCTTTCTTTCTTTCTTTCTACCTTTCTTTCTTTCTTTCTTTCTACCTTTCTTTCTTTCTTTCTTTCTTTCTTTCTTTCTTTCTTTCTTTCTTTCTTTCTTTCTTTCTTTCTTTCTTTCCTCTCTCCCTCCCTCACTGTCTGTATTTGATTTTCTGTTGTTCTCTCTCTCTCTCTGTGTCAGAGTCGTCAGTTGGTGGCGATATGTGATGATGTTCTGAGTGATGCTCCTGAGGCTGTACTGACCCACACTTCCCAGCTGCAGAGTGTTGAGTTGGTGCCGGTCTTACCTGGAGAACAACTGGTACCTCTCTTTTTCTGTCTCTCCCCCCACATTTCCTTGTTTTTAGTTTCTTTACCTTTTGTTATTCACTTGTGTCTCACATTCCTTTTCTATTTTCCCAACTAAATAGTGCAAAAGTAAAATACACCTTTCAGACCCACATCATTTTAGTTCTGACGCTCAATAGATTTTCTCAGCTGAGACGATCCTCTAATCATTATACCGAATATTATACGCTAGTTTTCAGATCTCTAGCTCTGTACAAGGTTAAACTACATCCTGAGATCACTGATGAAGTCACTGGAAAGTCTGAAACAGACATGACATACTCCGGTAATTTCCTCCTTTTCGTTATTACGCTTTCTAATTGGCTAGAATCCTCTGCTCGTCACTTCTTACTGCTCCCAGTGAGCGAGCTGCTGGTATATCAGTCAGGATTGCTCATTTCATGTGTACGGTACTGAAAGTACCAACTGAGAACCTCAATCAGGAACTCCTACACCAGTTCTGTTTCTGCGCTTTTTAACAGAACAGAAAACCTGCCACTCCCATGTCCTTAAACTGTTAATCTGACATCAGTAAAACCTTAATCTACAAACTTTTAAAGATGAAAGGCTTCAATCCTTGTGACCTATTCATATCTTTTTAATCTGCCATTTAAGTGAATGTTGTTATTGTTTTTGTTTGTATATTACTGATTATTTTATTATTTATTTTATTCTTATTTATTTAGACCTTACCTTCTTATATTTACTGGGGTGTAAGGAGATAAGGTCTAAATAAATAAGAATAAACTATGATAATATAAACAGGATAATATAAAAGTGTGTGGGTATGTGTATAATATATATACATACACAATATATATATATATACACACACACACACACACACAGTGTGTGTGTGTGTGTGTATATATATATATATATATATATATATATATATATATATATATATATATATATATATATATATATATATATATATATAGATTATAAATATATATACACACACAAAATACAGTGATATGAAAATAAAATAGCACAGGATGATATAAAAATGTGTGTAATATATATATATAACACATATGCTGTTTTACCATACAGTGTTTGTTTATTTTGTAGGGGATTGAGATCACCTCCACACCCTCTAGCCAACACTACGTCTCTGGAACATTTGCTGAGGTAAAGCATCATTTCTTCTGATGTGTGATTGTTATTATTATTATTATTATTATTATTATTGTTGTTGTTGTTGTTGTTGTTGTTGTTATCATTATTATGATTATATATTGTTAATATTAATACTAATGATGATGATGATGACCTGTAATAACCTTGACCCTTATACAAAATCCTTCATTGCACTTTTTCTTTTTTCTTCTTGTCACAGATCCCAGCAGATTCCACTGAGAAGATCCTGGCAGGTGACGAGGTCATTAAGGTGAATGATCAGATTGTGGTAAGTACACTCTGAACTCTGTTACATTGGATATCTGTCTTTAACCTGATTCCTTAATGAAAGACCACTTGAACATAATCAGTGTTACAGGAGCAGGGCAGTAATCAGAGGTCTGGGAATTTAACAGCACACTTCAGCACACAGAGCATTAAGACAGAATGACTCACTCTGACATGACTACTGTGGACATCAGATTGTAATTGATGTCTTGTTTAAATAATGATAGAGGTTTGCTGAAGAAGTTAGACATGTTAGAATTTCTTTATATATGACAAACTCTAAAACTGAGTTTTTAGTTATCTTTTATCTTCTTTATCTAATTATCTTTTAACCTCTTTACTCATTTTTTGGAGACACGTGATTCCTTTTGTGCCGTTGTGTATCAGGTGGGCTGGAGCAGGAAGAACCTGGTGGCGAAGCTTCGGGAGAACCCGAACGGTGTGACGCTGGTGCTGAGACGCCTTCCTGCCTCGTCTGTCTCTGAAACACACAAAGTCAAGCCAACACAGGTGAGTCAATGGCTGACATCTTTAAAGTCAGTATGATCATGCTAACAAGGATTACCAATGCTAACATGTTGCTAGCCAGAGCTTCAGACTGACGACACAAGGTCTAGAGTTCATATCAAGGTCTAGACTCCAATAGCAGGGTCTAGACTCCAATAGCAGGGTCTAGACTCCATAGCAAGGTCTAGACTCCATAGCAAGGTCTAGACTCCATAGCAGCTTTTATTGGCATAGGACCACCCAAGAGGCTGTCTGACTGACATGTAAAGCAACCAATCACGTTTACTTTTGTTCAGAGTCACGTTTAAGGGCTCCATAGTCGACGTTTCTACAAAAACAGATCAGTATGCAAATGAACTAATGATTGCAGAATGTAAAGTGTGACCTATTTTGTAGAACTTATTATTGGTTGGCTGAAAATCCCAAATAACAAATCCCAATGTGTGTGTAATGTGATAAGATAAAAATTCAGGTCTGCTCACTGAACGCGATTTCCATAAATGACTTGCAAAACGCAATAAAAATAAAAATAATTAAAATGAGGTTTTTGCCTGAGAGCAACTTTAAAGAGATGAATTGAAACCGACACCCAATATGAGAAGTGACGTGAAAAGTCGAATGAATGCGTGTAGCCGGGAGTGTGTGTCAGCCCATGAGTTATGTGTGAATGAAAACCTTCTAAGTTTAAATGTGGTCGGATCCTTTCGAGATGGTTGAACAGAAACCTCGAATTTAAATACGTTTTCACGCGATGTCCACCAGGTTGTGCATGGAACAACGACTTGGGATAATTTATTATTACCTTATATATTTACCTTGGAATTTTCAGAACTTAAAAATATCCACAATATGAAAGACAACACGAATATTTAATAATACAGACAACGAGAAAAAAAAAGAAAAAAAAAGATGACACATGACATGAGTGTAATGCAGTATTTTTATTTTTTTTGCTTTGCACAGTTTAGTGCAATTATTCATAAGATAATGTGTGCATAAATATTTCTATAAACAGACTCCTGGGTTCTCAGGAGGCTCATGATGACATCACACAGTTATTTCTGAATGAACAGGAATGTACGAGTTACACACTGATACCGACTCCCTGACGCTGCCTTAGTCTGATAAATTGCTTGTCTTTTTTATGCTTACTTTATGCTGCTTTTTGCATGATTATGCTTACATTAAACACACACACACGCGCACACAAATACATACACACACACACACACACACACACCCACACACACACACACAAGCTTTACCTGTAGTGTTTAGGTCCCACAGAAAGAGGTTGGTTTGATGACACTCACTTCCTGTTTTTCTTTGATGCTCTCTCTCTCTCTCTCTCGTTCTCTCTCTCACACACACTAAATATCTCAGACACACACTCACAAACTCACAGCAAGTGAGAGTCACACACGGTTCAGATGATGATGAGTCGAATCTTGTGATTGCGGTTTAATATCATTCCAGATTGTGTCGTGTTGGATGATGTAACCAGGTTGGTGGCGAGGGGATATCTTGTTGTTTGGAGAGCCTTAAGGGATCACAGCACTACCGCATGACTTCCACAGACACACACGCTCTCTCTGACTGTTCCCACGCGCGCGCACAAACACACACACACACACACACACTCACACACACACATTAATGGAACAAGCGCTAATGCAATAACGCACGCATACTCGATCCCGTGTCTCCTGCTCTATCAGGATGAGTTAATGTGAAGCTCTTCCCGTTTCTCCCGTCTGCAGAAGGAAGAAGAAGACGAGGAAGAGGAAGAGAGAAACAGACAGTCAGTGTTGGAGCGAGCGCCGGCGTCTGTGCGCTCGTACTCGTTCAGGTGAGTTTACCTCCAGCTCTTCACAGCCAACATGTCGGAACTTTAACACTTACAGTATTTACTTATTATCAGATTGGATATACTTCAGACTCGTACAGATTTACCCATAAAACCTGCCGCCTGCTTAAAGTGTGGGCCGTTTACTGTTGATTTAAAAGGATCCGATTGTTAAGTGGAAAGAAAACGATCGGTGAAAGAAAACGAACGGTGTTTTTGGGCCCCTTGAGAGATTTTGACATGCTCTTACATTTGGTTCTTTTTAGTTGCTTTCAAATATATTATTGACAAAAGACTTATTACTTATTACACTGTATTCAGCACAAACTGGGCTACCATAATATGTAAACTTATGTGTGTTTGTATTTTTGACAAAATTAGGTTTATGCGTGGTTTTTGAAAAAGCAAAAAAAAAAAAAAAACTCACTGAAATAAAGCCACAAAACCTATAGACCTATAGTAAACATGTTTTCGCGAGACTTTCTGAGAACAGATCTTCTAAAGTATCTTTTTTTTTTTTTTTTTTTTGTAATCATGTGAAAATCATCCTGCCTGCTCATTCACGTTAAACAATACATTGATTTAAAATTTAAAAGACACTTTCTACTTTGAAAGGCCATATGCGAAAAGGCGTCAACATGCCGTGACTGACAGCTTTGTAGACAATGGGTCGCATAATGAGCTGTGGATTACATAATGAGCTGTGGATCACTGAGCCAGGATCTGAGTGAGAAGTACAGTACTACAAGAAAGATTGCGTTTCCTTTGTGGATCATTTAAAATGCACTTTAGCAAGGACAGCATTAAAAAGGGAATTGTGTAACAGTAAATCAATACACTCACTCTCTCACTCACTCATTTTCTACCGCTTATCCGAACGTCTCGGGTCACGGGGAGCCTGTGCCTATCTCAGGTGTCATTGGGCATCAAGGCAGGATACACCCTGGACGGAGTGCCAACCCATCGCAGGGCACACACACACACACTCTCATACACTCACGAGGCACGGGGAGAACATGCAAACTCCGCACACACAAGGCGGAGGCAGGAATCGAACCCCCAACATTGGAGGTTTGAGGCGAACGTGCTAACCACTAAGCCACCGTGCCCCCCCCCCCCATCTGTTTCTGTACTGCTCAGTGATTGGATAATTCCTCACTAATTCCTCAGCTCCACGTTCATCAATTTTTCCTTTTATTTGAATCTAATTATGTTTATAAACCAGTAAGAGAAGAGCAGGTGATGGGTTTACAATGACAGCGGGATGTGTGATTGTCAAATACGAAAAATATTTAGAGTTTATGAGCAGGCATGGATTTTAAATTCCAAAATTGAACACATTCATCTCAAGCTCTCTCTCTCTCTCTCTCTCTCTCTCTCTCTCTCTCTCTCTCTCTCTCTCTCTCTCTCTCTCTCTATCTCTCTATGTCTGTCTGTCTGTATGTCTGTCAGTCTGTCTGTATATCTGTCAGTCTATCTAATTTATAATTTAAAACATTTAGACATATCTTTTTAATTAATGAGATTAATTAGGGTTTAGTATGATCAGAGCTGTGGGACATGGTATTTTAGTGGTTAAGGTGTTTTACTGCCAATCAGAAGGATGTGAGTTCGAATCCACCAAGCTGCCAGTGCTGGGCCCCTGAGCAAGGCCCTTAACCTTGATTGCTCAGTTATATAAAATGAGAGAGAATGTAAGAGTGTCTGCCAAATGCTGTAAATGTTTATTTGTTAGTGATGTGAAATGAACGTTTTATTTCTAAAGCCTGTGTGTGTATGTGTGTGTGTGTGTGTGTGTGTGTGTGTGTGTGGTCAGGGCTGCTGTGTATCCTGAAGAGCAGCAGACAGGACAGGAGAAGTCGGTGTTTAATGAACACGGCCTTGATGGGAAACAGAGCTTCAGTGCACTCACACACCACCTGGGTGCAGGTAAGACACAACACACACACACACACACACACACACACACACACACACACACACACACACACACGGTAAACAGCGTATTTTATCTATCACATGTATTCATGTATTTTCTTTACTTCATGTCTTTTTGCTTTGAGTTTGCGGTTCAGAGTAAAACTGGAGGCAGTGAAACAGATTTGTTTATTTTCGCATGTTTTTTCCACATTAAAGTCTTTTTTTCTCCTGCTCCTTAACTTAAGGCTGTTTCTTTGTTGTGCACCAGCAGCATCTGCACTTTGTTTTGTTGTAGCGCTCGCCTAGTAACAGCAGACTACAGACTACACGCTTCCTCATGAGTTTCAGCAGCGAGCTCCAGTCAGGAAACGTGGGAGAGCCATTTGTTCAGTGTGTCTCTCATTACACGTGTAAACCTACACAACCTACTAGGTCATTTGTTTAGTGTTTTAATAGTCATTCAGTTGAAACTTTACACACTGTTACACTATCACTGTACAGAGACTTTCATTGAAAGCATGATTAATGCAGTGAAGTTTGGCTCCCTCCTGCTGCTCTAACATTAATCTCAGTAACCACAAAGAAATCTTTTGTTTTATAAATACATGTGTGTGTGTGTGTGTGTGTGTGTGTGTGTGTGTGTGTGTGTGTGTGTGAGTGTGCGTGTGAGGTGCGTGTGTGTTCGAGTGAAGTGAGGTGTTTGTGTGTATTGCTGCCTGTAAGGTGTGTGTGTGCGTGTGAGGTGTGTGTGTGTGCGTGTGAGGTGTGTGTGTACGTGCGTGTAAGGTGTGTCTGTGTGTGCGTGTGAGGTGTGTGTGCGTGTAAGGTGTGTGCTTGTGTGTGTGTGTGCGTGCGTAAGGTGTGTGTGTGCGTGCGCGTGAGGTGCGTGTGAGGCGAGGTGTGTGTGCGTGTGAGGTGTGTGTGCGTGTGAGGTGTGTGTGCGTGTGAGGTGTGTGTGCGTGTGAGGTGTGTGTGTGCGTGTGAGGTGCGTGTGAGGTGTGGGGGTGTGTGTGTGCGTGTGAAGTGTGTGTGTGTGTGTGCGCGTGAGGTGTGTGTGAGATGTGTGTGGTGTGTGCGTGTGAGGTGCGTGTGTGCTTATGTGTGGTGCATGTGTGTGTGAGGCTTGTGTGTGAGGTGTGAGGCGTGTGTGTGTGTGTGTGTGCGAGGTGTGTGTGCGTGTGCGTGTGTGACACGTGTGTGTGAGGTGTGCAGTGCATAATCACTCCGCTCTTGCCATTAGGATCTGGATTAGAGCGCAGGTGTACGTCTCTCCTCAGTCTGGACTCAAGGACAAGAGTCGGATCCTGGCCTGAGATGGGGGCCAGTGTGGTGAGTTCTCTCTCTCTCTCTCTGTCTCTCTCTCTCTCTGTCTCTCTCTCTCTCTGTCTCTCTCTCTCTGTCTCTCTTGCTGCACATTCACATTTCCACACTCATTCTGCTCTCACTGTTCTCTCTCTGTCGCCCTCTGCAGGAGGAAAAGGAGACCAAGAAGAGCTCCTTCAAAGGTATGACACATAAAGCTGCCACACTTCACATGGTGGTAGTGATACATCACCCCCTGGTGGTGAACTGTTACAGGTGTTACAGGTGTACTGTGGTGTTACTGTTAACAACCTGATGATTTTCCCCTTACAGCAAATCAAGAAATGTTTTATTTGTATCTTTATTTATTAAAGTATATAATATATTGTATAGTTTACATATTTATATAATGTTGTGGAACAATCTTCTTTCTGTTTTATATTCTGTTTAAAAATTTTGGACTTCTTCCAAAAATATTAATTAAACCTTTTCTCACAGAAAACTTCACCATCTTCACTAACTTACCGATCGTTTAGACATTTTTCTTTGTTAAATTGCATGTAAACACCTTCTGACCAATCAGATATGAGATTGTGTTTGTTTAACACACACCACTTTTTAACTGTATGGGCAGTAAGTATAAAAGGATTCGTTTAAAGTGATTAGTTAGTTATGTGACGTAGCCTGAATGTGACCTTTGACCCCCTGCAGGCACACAGACGGCGATGAGTCGCAGGAGGGTGTCGTGTCGTGAGCTGGGCCTGCCGGACTGTGACGGGTGGCTGTGGAAGAAGAGGAAAGAGATGAGTGTGTTCATGGCACAGAAATGGCAGCGCTTCTGGTTTGTCCTTAAAGGAGTTACAATCTACTGGTATACCAGCCAGCAGGTAAACACACACACACACACACACACACACACACACACACACACACACACACACACACACACACACACACACACACACACACACACACACACACACACACACACATACATACAAACATACATGTACAGATACAACACACACAAACTCTCACACACGTGTACAAACAATATACATGTACAGATACAAACACACACACACACATACATACACACACTTACACACACACACACACACATACATACAAACATACATGTACAGATACAACACACACTCTCACACACGTGTACAAACAATATACATGTACAGATACAAACACACACACACATACATACACGTACAGATACAGCACACACTCTCACACACATGTACATACAAACCTCACACAAACACACATTATATAGAGTATATTGCATACTATAATCTATAGTATACTACATAGTACATGTGATATGTGGGGATGTGAGAGCTCAGTGGTTAAGGTGTAGGATTATTGACCAGAAGGCTGTGAGCTTGAATCCCAGCTCCACCAAGCTGCCACTGCTGGGCCCCTGAGCTCTTAACACTTACTTTGCTCAGTTGTATAAACTGAGATAAAATGTAAGTCGCTCTGGATCAGGGCATGTGTGTAATACTGTAAATGTACTATAGGGGCTGTACACACACAACCACTCCCAGTACTTACAAATCTGACAAATCTTTACAGGAGGAAAAGGCAGTGGGGTTGGTGAAGATCGGCAGCTACAGCATCGAGAGCGCCGGAGAACACAAGAGGAAGTAGTAAGTCCTTCTCACTTCACACACACACACACACACACACACACACACACACACACACACACACACACACACACACACACACACACACACACTGTAATAACTAGGCCCTAATAGAGGAACCATGGCAACTAACATGTAGCTACAAAAGATAAAATACTTGCTTCTCATCATATTACATATATAAATTAACTATAAAAGTCTTATTTATTTATTTGTTTGTTTGTTTGTTTGTTTGTTTATTTGGCCTGCTCTACACTGATTTTATATTTATTTAGATTTTCAAATAACTTTTTTAGATTTTCACTGCACATAGCGAGAGTTTTTTTTTTGTATGTCTGAGTTCTCTTGTGTACTTTGTGTTGCTTCTGTTTGCTTCGTATACACAGGGGTCCAAATGTTCTACTGATCGATGAATTTAATAAAAAAGGACACGCACACACATACATACACACATACATACACACATACAGGTACAGATACAACACACACACGTATATACATACACACATGCTTCTGTTTTTAAATTTCAAGGCATGTGAATTATCTCTGTCTCTTGTGTGTCTCTCCAGCGTGTTTAAAATGAGTCACCCACGCTTCCAGAATTTCTTCTTTGCCGCTGACAACGTTAGCGACATGAGCAAGTGAGTGTGATGCACATGAACAAAGACTAACACAAAAACACACTCAGCATGTGGATCTGTGTGGAGAGAGATTAGGGATGTGGTATCCTAGTGGTTAAGATGATGGACCACCTATCAGAAGGTTGTGAGATCAAATCCCAGGTTCACCAAGCTGCTCCTGCTGGGCCCCTGAGCAAGGCCCTTAACTGCTCAGTTGTATAAAATGAGAGAAAAATGGAAGTCACTATGGATAGGAGCGTCTGCCAGATGCTGTAAATGTTATGTAATGTAAAGATTAGAGTCATCCATGAGACGTTCGACAGATGTGTTTCTTTATTCTCCGATTCTTCTTCAACCTGAACTAATTACACCACAGCGCTGTCGAATGCTCCATTCTCATTGGTCAGAAAGTGTTGATTTATTTTCTGTTACTATGAGGCTGATTAGACTGAGATCCGTAGTGAGGATTACAGTTTGTGTCCCAAACAGAACATCAGACCCAGACACACTGCGTTAAATCTTTTAGTGCTTCACAGAGCTGTTTGCGCTGCTTGTGTGTGAATGCAGCGGTTTATTAAAGTAAACATGAAGGAATCAGAACAGCTCGCAGACAGACGCTTTAATCCATCCCTGATCCTCTCATACTCTTCAGCCGAATCGTATTACATCCGCTTGAAGATTCTACCGCAGCAAATAAACACAGATTATATCCTAAATAAAATGTAACTGTTGAGCAGCTTTGTGGAAGACTTTGATCTTTATTCACTGTAAACACAATCGTAACAATCGGGGATTTTTACACAGTCTCTAGAGTTTAGACTGAACGGTGTACCTAACAAAGTGGACAGTGATAAGTGGATGATATTTACGCAAACCATGAACTGAAATGGATTTCGGGTTATAGTTATAGTATTTAAACGTTTAACATTTTTCTCTAGTTTTAGTATTTATAGTACTTATTTATTTGTTTGTTTTATTTAATTTTGTTTACAAAATAAAGAAAAACAAATAAATGATAAATATTTATAAGTAAATAAAAATAACAAATATTTAATGTATTTATATATTTTTATTTATTTATTTATTTATTTATTTAATGAATTAATTCATGAAGTTATTTAGTTAGTTAAATAATTAATTAGTTGTATTTTTTTATTTTATTTTTTCTAAGAATGTTCTAAGCAGAAAAGCTCATTTTATTCCCAACAACATTCGATGAGTTTTCTAGACAATCAAACAATATATGACTTTATCATCACATAACTTTGACCACCTTCTCCTTTCTGCATCTTGCAAATTGTTTAATTTTTAAATAAAAAAAAATAAACAAACAAAATAAATAAACAAACAAACAAACAAACAAATAAATAATTGATTTTGTGAAACAGATGGATCAACTGTCTGATCACCGCCATCCAGAAATATAAGAAGTACCAAGAGAATCCGACAGACACTGAGCCCGGTTTGTTGAATCAGATTTTTTTTTTTACTAGAAATAGATTTAATAGAAGAAACATCATCAGCAGTTGTGTTTGTGTAGATATGATGATGGTCTTTAATAAGATGATGATGCTTGCTGCTGGATTTATTAAACTGTGTGTGTGTGTGTGTGTGTTTCCGTGTGTGTGTTGACAGAGTGCTACAGCGAGACCGAGTCGGAGGAGGACGGCTCCCACTCACCTAATCTTCTAAAGAAAAAAACCACCACGGTGAGGAGAGACACATGGCACAGATGTGAATGAAAGAAAGAAAGAAGGAAGGAAAGAATTAATGGAAGTCAAAAAGGAGGAAAGAAAGTCAGAAAGGAAAGAATAAAAGATAGGAGGAAAGAAAGTCAAAAAGGAGGGAAGAAAGTCAGAAAGGAGGAGGAAAGAAAGTCAGAAAGGAGGAGGAAAGAAAGTCAGAAAGGAGGAAGAGAGTCAGAAAGGAGGAGGAAAGAAAGTCAGAAAGGAGGAGGAAAGAAAGTCAGAAAGGAGGAGGAAGAGAGTCAGAAAGGAGGAGGAAAGAAAGTCAGAAAGGAGGAGGAAAAAAAGTAAGAAAGGAGGAGGAAAAAAAGTCAGAAAGGAGGAAATAAAAGAAAGGAGAAAGAAAAACATTTATAAAAGGGAAAGCTGGAAGAAAACAAAAAAGAAAAGAAAGAAAGCAGAGCGACACATTTTTTTCATGTTTATGTACGACTCCTGTGTGACATATGAAACACATGCAGTGTTACATAGTTTCCTGTCTGTGCTGATAGAAGCTCCAGTCTAACACACTCCCTCGGTCTCTGGGCAAGAAAAACAAACAACTGGGAAGAAATGCAGGCACCACTTCACCAGTAGGGGGCAGTAAAGCTGCAGCTACACAACCACACGGTGAGCTGAAACGCTTGAAACAGACACGTGTACACAGTGTATGCTCTCTGCTCTATGTGTGCTGCACTGTTCCTGAAATCACTTTTATTTATTTATTCATCAGAATCGAGTAAATCTCTTTTTACCAAAAAAATAGAATTTGCTCTTGTTTTGTCGTGTCCATGTTCGGCACTGAACGCTTTTGGCACGTCTCACTCCACAGTGGTGGTTAATATGAAGCTCGGGGGGAAAAAAGACAAAACAACAAATAAATTAATCTCGTATAAAACTCTGTTACACAATGCAGATCATCACAAATTAAACATATTATTGATGGTTTGGAGGCAAAATATAGTAGAAATGTCATATTAATAGAATGATAGACTTTGTGTCATTGTTTAGTTTTTCTCACGGCCCATGTTCCTGTTGTCTCTGTCACACTCAGGAGCGGTAGATGAGATGGGGGAGCTGTTTAACAAGCTGAAGGAGGGAGGAGTGTCTCTGATTGGCCAGAAACAGCCCGTCACTCACGACCAACTCCGCAGGTCCTTCATCCGCCGAAACAAGAATCCCGTCATCAACGATAAGGTCCACACACTCCGTGCTCTTCAGAGCACGCTCAAGGTGACACACACACACACACACACACACACACACACACACACACACACACACACACTTACTTTACTGATACTAATATTTCATATTTTAGGGACACACAAAATTTGGGACACAGCCAGAACTATTGTCACTACTAGACCCTCTTTATAGTATATTGACCAATCAGATTTAAAGAATTCAGCAAAGCTGTTATATGTGTGTAACACTATAAATGTGTTTCTGTCCTCCAGGCAAAGGAGGCGGAGTTACAGCTCATAGATAAGCTTCTGGAAGATTCCAGTCTGACGCCGCCAAAATACCGCCAGTGGAAGCAGCACAATGAGGATCTGTTCCAAGAAATCGCAAAAATCGCCAAAGAGAAAAAACAAGCCAGTACAACACCACAAGCAAAAACTGACACCGCCGATGACGACGGAGCACGTCGACTCAGCCTGAGTGACGGAGAGCAGCTAGTGGACGCTGAGTTGCCTAGCAATAAATTCTCCACCAATGAATCTGATCAGGAACCCTTAGCAGAGTGTACCGAGCCACAATGTGAAAGAGCAGACAGCAGCTCCTCTGAAAATTACTTCTACATCTGAGCTGATAAGTACCTGAGCCCGCCCACTTTAGAATTCTGACTAGTCAGAGCCTCTTTTTAGGAACGGGGCGGGACTTGAGCCGGTCTGGAGAACATTTCCGTTTTCCAAATTTGTTCCTCACAAGAAATGATCGATGTCAGTGTTGCTAAGCAACCTTGATGTTTCTTAAGCTAACTTTTTAGCTAGCTCCAAAGATTCGTAAGTAAATCAAATAACTATTAATTGCTTAACCCTCATGTTTCCTTTGCTACTTTTCAGTAGTGTTACAGTTGTACAGTGTAGTTTATAACATAGTTTATAAGTTATAACTGCTTAAGGTTAATCATCATCTCAATATGAATATCCAAGTCTTCACATCAGCAGCCCAAGTCCAGAATGATCAGTATTAATTTGCTTTTAGTACAGTTCACATCTCAAACTGCTGATCGGAACGAACGCGTTGGTGTTAATGCACTAAAGACTCAGAGTGAAACACTGGATATACAGCTTCAGCCCAAAAAGGATAAAAAACAATAAAACACTGAACCTGGAAGCAGACGGAGATGATCAAAATCCTTGACATCTGTTGTGAAGTGGACAAATCTGTCAAACATGATCAGAGCTCTTATGTGAAACAGGAAGTTATTTTACTTTGTAATAATCTGTGACAAATTCTACGTTATATAAAAATAGAACAAAGTGGCCTGTGCACATAAAAGACATTGACGAGGCCTTTTATTTTTACAGGTCTCTTTTAAAGTTTTAATCTAATACCCGCTTTTACGTTTCATGTTTGTTCTGCATGTTGTTCATTCGTGCAATGACGGGGAGAAATGGACGAGAATAAATGTAAATAATCTGCTAATCATTATACAGAACAAAATAAGGAGTCTTCACGTATTGAGTAATATTGTGAACCCTGTTATATATATGTGAAAGACTTTAAGGCGTTGTCCGTTTTATTGTAAATAAAATGTCTACAGTTTACAACAGCTAAAAATCTGCTTTTGTCTAATTGTACTTGGAGATTAAAGGGATGGAATGAATGTGGATAAAAATATCGGCTTATATGGGCACAGCAAGCCAATTGTCTTATAATTGGCTTGCTGTGCCCAGATAAGCTGAACAGAACAATATCACAAGACAAAACAAGCCACAGTTTCAAAAGTTCTGCTCAGTTCTCGGCTTGATCACTGCTAGTCTTGATCTACACATCGTTGTCAAACCAGATCTTCAGCTGAGGTGAGGAAAAGCATCTGCACAACACGATACAACCAGCACCATGCTTCACAGGTCACATGGTTGTGCCAGGACGATGAGCAGTGTTGAATTTCCAATAAAATTGGAAGCTTAGTTCATACCAACTCCAGATGTTCCTGCAAATGTACATACTGTAAATATTTTTTGCTTTCTTCCATAAAATGATTTTTTAATCAAAGGCAACATTTCTATTTATTTATTACAACTTTTTCCATACTCGGTCCTCACATGGGTTTTTAAATTGTCTTCATTTTGTTTTCATCCAAACCCCAGCAGCACTTGAATAAATTTTTCCAGTGGACAATTTCAAAAAGTGAAATGCAAAAATTTCTAAAATCGATTACTGAAATCTTGTGAATGAAGTATTTACAGAATGCAAGAATAAACCACAAACCTGTTTATTTAGCAACATTACAAAATATATTTCAACACAATTAGGTACAATTCAATAAAACGTCGCTTTTTAACAGTAGAGAAATATACACAGGACTGACGAGACGTCACGTAGCTATGCGTTAAAGTCCTACACTCATGTGCTGGCTTAAGGCAAAATATTACTTGGCTTCATGTGAATAACATCTAAATGCTTTCTGTCAATGCGTGTGATGGTTTTTACTCATAATAAAATCTTGTAGCTGTTACAGTACATGTATAAAGATGCAACATTAATGCAAACCGTTTCATTGAATAAAAATACATTAATTATAGAAGAAGAAGAAAAAGTGAATTCTAACAACTCTAAGTGAAATAAGAAATAAATACTGACTATAATTACACCACCAAGCAGCACAAATCATTTACAGTTCTTTAGCTGTTTTTGTTTCTGTTGGCCTGAGCAGAGGAGCAGCGAGCGTCATTCACACAAAAACAAACCATTTCATTAACACATGAACAGACACCCAGGTAGCTCTGCATTGTTTCTCTGCATCCTTTACCCTTCTCACATCTATCATTAGTCCTATACAATCGCATGGCCAGAGCTGATTCCAGACCAGGGCTGGTGTATAAAGCTTTAGAAATGCTAGACGGACTGTATGGCAGATTGGTTATTTTTAATACGGCATTGTCACGAGTTATTATGTAGTAGCTACAACGTCTAAAGGCACAACCACAGATTGTGGAACAATTTGTATGTGGACACAAATATCTAACTTAGATGCCACCATCTCACTCATTTTGATATACAATAATTTCCACATTTACAATATACAATAATTTACAATAATTGTTCCACATTTCCTGGCCGTGCCTTTAGACCTCTCTGACTCTTAATCCACCTGTGATAGGACACTCACATTTCTCTTAATATATAATATATATATAATATTCTATAATATATAAGATATAAGCTCTCAATTACTGGCCATTTATAGATGTCTGTGAGCTCATGTATGCAGAAGAGGGTAGATCACATGTTCTGTTACAGTGCTCCATGATACACAAGTTTTAAAAAAGTGTTAATATTCACTCTTCACAGTTGCTATCTCTCTGACAATAAAGGAGAGCAGGCTGAAGGTGAGAATTAGCAAATGATCAAAAATGGTGGGGTAAAACTAGCTAGATATACTGGAGAAATTAACATAAAGTGAGTAAGGCATGAAGATCTAAGATCCACCGTGACAGTAGATCTCGGATCTTCATGCCTTACTCACTTTATCCGAAATACAGGGAACCTGCGGGGCACAAAGTCAGACTGGGCAGCTTGTGCAAGTCAACTTCGATAACATGTAGTACTGTCCATATTTAATGAAGTCAAAGTTAAAGACTCAATTCAACTTAAAGCTAGATTTGATTTATAAAGTGCTTTCATAAATGGACATTGTCACAATGAGCAAACCAGATTCAATGGTGGCAAGAAATAAAGCTCTGAGATGATACAAAGAACCATATGGATGAGTTGGTGATACCAGACAGTGAAAAGTGAAAACATAAATAATTATAATTCTGTCAAGCAGTTCAGTGTGTAATGGAAAGTTTTCCAGTACAAGAATCAACATCGGGTTTTTTCTTCTTTTTTCTTCTTCTTTTTTTTTCAGTACACGTTTATCCACTCTGTAATAAATGAGTCTTGAACATAGATTTTTTTTTGCAGAAGAAGATAACTGATTGATTGGCTGTTAAATGTGTAAAAGAAAATAACGACAGCGTCTTGATGTGTGTTACTGTATGTTGTTTGATTTGCGTATCCGTAAATGCAGATGCAAATCGATTTATTTTGAATCTCTATACTGTATCTTTGTTTCCTGTCTCGTCAGGAAGTCACGACGACCTTCAATTCAGTTGTTATTGCATTATCTTGTTGTGTTGCCGCTAATATTATATATCTAATTAAATCTGTGATCGATAGGACACCCTGACAAATGGGATCCTTTTAATAAGCTTGGCATCGGTCACCAGATCTAGTCTGTGAGTTGAGAGTACTTTTAAAATTGCCATATTTTTGAATCCGTAGCTCTTGTTTATATGACTATGTATATGAGTAGTTCCTGATTCGTGTGAGTTTTATTTTCACACAAATCAGAGCTTTATACTGTACATACCAACTCTGACCCACTTTTTAAAAGTTATCTTCTGTGTTTTTATCAGGTGAATGGGATTAAAGCCGGAAAACCGACCTTTTAAAAGGGTTGTCTTAATCCTGTGCTTACACACCCAGCACTTTGAACTTAGCAAGCTCTGTGTACTTACATGGAGTAAGACATGTAGCCTAACATGGGATCCTGACTCACTTTGTTGTACCTCATTTGGTTGTTTTGTGGTCATTAGTAAGTGTGTCATCCTGGTCAGGGTTTGGTGTGAACACGAGAGAATTCACCCTGAACGGGAGGCTGGTCCATCGTATACATATTCACACTCTCATTGGCACCAAGGACAGTTTAGCACAAATGATCCCCATACGTACATGATATTAGGATGTGGGTAGAAAACAGAGAATCGGGAGGAAATCCACATGACCTCAGAGGAATATGCAGAACTCTACAAAGACAGTAACCTGATCTCAGCTTTAAACACTGACCCTTACGCTTTCAGACTGCAGCAGCCCACGTAGTGGAGCCATAACAGAGTAAGTCAATTAAAGCGGTTGGCGTTATCCATCTACACGAATATCCAAGCAGTTACAGCAGTGTCAATGAGTTCTGATTGTCCTCTTTACCTGAAGAATTTTCTTTCTAGCAGGTGACTTCGTAAGCCTTCATCACAAACTCCCTCTGTACCTTTCTGGTGCGAACCGGGCATTGTGGTCGTCCAACCCCAAACAGCAGTGCCAGTCCTCCAAGCACCTGCACCCATGCGCCAACCCATCCGAAATACAGGGAACCTGCGGGGCGCAAAGTCAGACTGGGCAGCTTGTGCAAGTCAAGCCCTTGGAAGTCAGACATGTTTGATACAAGCTCCAGTGCCAGATTGGGCAAGTGATGAGTGTAGATGCTCAATGCTGCGAGGCTGAGCACACCCGCCAGGGCCACCATCAATCCTCCAGCTCCTGCTACATTTCTGAGTGGCGTGTCCGTCCAACAGCGGGCACCTATGCAGGCAAGCACAATCCCAGAGCCACACAGGAACAGAGACGTGAGTACAAGTCCCCGGGTGGCACGGACATGTGAATCATGTTGGTATGCTCCAGATACAGGCCAGCATTCCCTCAATTCGGAGTGCACCACCTGCAGACAGCTCTCCCAAAGTCCATCAGAGCGGAGCAGCAGGAGCTCGATGCCTCTGGCTTCACCTACACCAGTACCGACCCTCCCAAGACGAGCCTGGCCTTCCCGCCATTGAGGCGTGATGGCTGCCGTGAACACCAGCACCAGTCCCAGGGGAGCGAAGACAATGCCAGTCACTATAGAAGCTGGTGTGTGCATTGTGGGTAATGCCACAGCAACAGAGAAAACAGTTGAGCTTTTTGGAGGTTTTCAGTTTTCAGTGAATGATTGTACAAGACTGAGAAAGAAAAGGAATATCGAATAAAGATCAGAATCAGAATCGCTTCTTCTCCATCGTTCTTAGCTATATAGAAAAATCTAACACAAATAAATGAAATTATATGTAATGGATTTGAGATATCGTAAATGAGACGAACACTCACACAAAGGAAGAGTTTCCGTGATCCAGACGTGCAAGAATCGTGTGTTTGATGAGAGCAAATCCAGTCATTGTGTGTAAGACTCCATCGG